>NW_027531334.1:8535350-8548951 GCF_008692635.1 Crocuta crocuta
TATCATACCATGATTCTGATGAAGAGAGAAGCCAGAAGTTGGGATGTTTAGATTTGATGCTTTAGGCATCTGCAGCCTAGAAAAATTGTCACTGCATCCCTTTCCCATATTCAAATAATATATCTGAGAAATATGAAAAATTTTATTAGATAGTTTTTTAGAATAAAATGGTTCAAGTCTATGAAAGTCTGTGATGTTGGCACTGTAGCGATAGAACAATCTCCAGACATTCTCAATGTCTAACACACCAGAGGGGCTATGCTGTACCCAGTTCTATGGAGTTAGTTATGGTACCTGGGTTGGCAGTTAAATCGTCCATATAAAGGTAACTCTTTTGAAACAGATGATTTGGATGAATTACTATATAATGTAATATGTTTCAATATGCTTATTGTAATCAAAATTCATTGTTTCAAGAAAGAAGAAAAATAAAATTCAGTCTTATTGGAAAAAGAAAGTTAATTTTCATTGAAAAAACATCTGGTTAATTTGGTAGCCAAATATCAGAATGAAAAAAAGGAAAATTTTCAAAGCTGTAATTCAAAACCTGAAATAATTAAATTCTTAATTTAGAATGGAATTATTATAACTGGTCATATTTTTCTGCACATTAATCTAAAAGAATTTTGTATTTGGATTATTTAGCCATTGAATATGCACCTGCTTCTCAGATTGGCAAGCCAACAATTTACTGTGAAGAATCAGTTGTTTTGAATGGCTAATTGGTTACAGGTGCAATGAATTAACCATCTGCCTTAGAGACTGACTCAACTAAGGGAAGGAAGATCCTCTTCTCTCATTTTGGGAGTACATCAGTAAGATGTGATTCTAACTCAAAATGTGTGCCTCCTATGTGGAGTGAGGTGAGTGGGAGGAAAAGAAAGCCAGTTTAGTCGTTAGTCAGAAGAATATTATAGCGTCATACATGAGACTAGTTTCTTAACATTTTAATCAGTAATCTAATTCTCTTTTGAAATACACCTCCAACCATCTCAAAGTGTAAAATATTTACAATATATCCAGAAGAGAGAATAGTAACCCTATATATGGATTTACACCAGTGCATTTACTACGAATTTGGTTTTGGTTTTTATCTTCTAGCTGTTCTCTCTTGGTTCAAATCTAACTTTTTAAAAAAAAATTTTTAAATGTTTTATTTATTTCTGAGAGAGAGAGGAGAGAGAGGAGAGAGAGAGAGAGAGAGAGAGAGTGAGCAGGGGAGGGTCAGAGAGAGGGGGAGGTACAGAATCTGAAACAGGCTCCAGGCTCCGAGCTAGCCATTAGCACAGGGTCTGACGCAGGGCTCGAACCCACAAACTGTGAGATCATTAAGTTGAAGTCAGACGCTTAACTGGCTGAGCCACCCAGGCACCCCGGTTCATATCTAACTTTTGAAATATTTGGCAAGTTTATTATCTTAATCTACTGATGTGTCACAATACTTTAAATCTTTATTTCATCTGGTGACTTTCTAACTGCTCAGCTAATGTGAGACATAACATTTCTGAACGGCCAACAACACAACAACCAAGGATGGTCACAATCTTTTGACTCCAAGAAGACAAAATGAAGCTCTTGCTGACTAGAAAATGACCATGTGTACTCAGCAACTGTGTGGGAAATTACTATTAGGTAACATGGTCTTACTGTACCTCTTTGCTTTCAGGTAAATACTTTATTTTTCTTTCCTATACCTAACTGTAATCCTGTTTTATGTATTTAGTTTACTATATCTGCCTTTTCATAGCCTTAAATATTTAAGTGTTTCATTTGGCTTACTATGTTTCCTCAATGAGCTGTTCAAGATTCACAGAGTCCTGTAATATGTTCTAATTAGAGATTTTTCTAAAAGCTCCCCCTTTTTTTTGCCCACCCACATTAATCTTGGGAACTGATAAAATGGAAGTTAGCTCTTTCCCACAAAGTGATGTGAAATCTTTCTGGGTACAAGCGCCCAGAAACAAAGTTTCACTTCTGGTTGGTCTCGTAATATATCTTAATGTTTGATTGACTTGGTTAAATAAATCAGTACTTTGGCCATCTTTAATTATTTTCAGCAACACACAATCATTGTGCTTACATGGGTACCCTTATAAAACCATATGACCTTTTGCCATCACTGAGAAGAGCAGTCAAAGTAGCCAAGAAGGAGGATTCTTCTATACCATTTTAGTTACTGAGAATATGTGAAAATGAATGAGAAGTTTAGGCATGAATTGTTTTCCAAAAGGGTCTCATTTCTTTTTATAAAATATTTCCCAAAACAAACAGAATATTTGAGAAGAATACTATTTTCAAGATTCCAGTCAAGGGTTAGGTTGTTTTAAAAATATTTCCCATCCAATATGCTGGAAATAGAATAAATGAAGTACCATATAATTCCAGTTTTCTTTACCTTGTCAAAATGTCATAAAATGCAATATCTTTCAATAGAATGACATTTAATTTCCTTTCTTCATTTAGAAAAGTAAATGTCTGAATTTTACATTCTCTCTTTTTTTTGAATTTTGTTTATGTTTATTTGTTTGTGAGAGATAGAGCACAAGCATGGGAGGGCATAGAGAGAGAGAGAGACACAGGATCTGAAGCACGCTCCAGGCTCCAAGCTGTCAGCACAGAGCCTGTCATGGGGCTTGAACTCCTGAACCATGAGATGATGACCTGAGCCAAAGTCAGACGCTTAATTGACTGAGCCCCCCAGGCGCCCCTCTCTTTGAATGTATATACAATTTTATTCCAATGAAATCTTTGTGCAACAATGAAATATTTCTGACAAAAGTTCATGCCTTTCAAATATTATTCAATAAAGTGACATTCCATCTGATGAAAAACATTAGTCCAGGAGTTTCTTAAGATCATTATAAATAGATATGGTTTATGTATATCTAATAGATTGCTCTAGAAATAATTTGACTTGTTAGCACTACAGAAGTAATGCTTTCTCACTTTCACATATACACTTTCTTTTCTATCCCATTAAATGAAAAGATTACCAAATATTGTCAAGTGGTATCAAATAGCATTCTTTTCTGCTTCTTTCTGAATGCATACAAATGCTCATGTTGATTTTCTCTTTCTCTTCTAACACAGTGACATACCTTATGGTATATCTCCACTGTATTCCCTCCCTTCATTCCCTTTTAGTCATGTCCTCCAATGTAAATTGGTGTTGAAGAAAATCCTTGCATTACAGAAGTATGTTTGCAGAGGTTACTAATGGCAGACTTGAGAATTACATATCTTATCTCAAATACCTGTACTATCATCAGAGCTGGAGATCACTTTAGAAATCCCTTCGGACTACTAATTTTTCAAACAGTTTATAGCAATTGCAATTGCAAGATGCAGTAGAAAAATGTGATACTGTTCCAGCTGATGCAAGGATGAAGTGCTCAGATCCATTTTTTATTACTTTGTTGTGTCCGCAATCCTTAATGTTCAGGGTAAAAGTCCTTTTTTAACCACATTTTTTCCTGCTAGGAAACTGAAGCATAGAGAAATCATGTGGCTTATCTAAAGGTAACCAGTTGTTAACAAAATCAGAAGAAAAGTAAGTTCTCTTGAATTTTTATCTAGCTTTTCTTTACTGTTAAAATATGAATTTTAATATTTGAATTATCCAGATGATTTCTTTTTATTGGTTAACGTGCCCTGGATCACTTATCACTTCATTTGACCTAATTCATGTATATGAAGATACTGTGCCAAACCTTTCCTAGATTCCCTCTTCTCTGAGCTGATGATAACCTTAAATCCCAGTACGTAGGACTTTCAATCTCTTAGACAGTTGATTATGCCAAATGCTTAGCATGGGGCCAATAGATGGCTCCAGGCTATTGATGATTTCATTAAATCTTTCCCAATCTATTTATTTACACAATTTCAACTGGGAAAAAATGCACTGAAATGAAACATCTCATTTCCAGTCCTGGCCTGAGGCAAAAAGAGACAATGATACATTTCCCCAATTTAGACTAGATGAAGCTAGCTACATTTCAAATAGAGAATTCACATTGTGAGTTTAAAACCAAGTTAACCTGAAAGGAGACATTTTCTTGCTGTGTATCTGTGCACAGCTCCAACTGATGGCACTATGAACTGTGTATCTGAACCAAAGGACCGCATTTTTCTGAAGAAGTGTTAAAACTGGCAAATTAACTCAAACATTGCCTTAGAGTTTCCTCCTCTGTTGTCTTTCTTGTAGTGGGGGTCTCTGTGGCAGTCCCTAGTGGCAGACAAATGAAAAAGTGTTTTATTGAATTATCTTGATTGCCATATTGATCATTTTTTGTTGCTTTTGTTCTTAAGCACAGCAGGGGGGAAAAAGCAGTCAAGCAAGCTTCCCTTTGACCAAAAAGAAAAAAAAAAAAAGATTTTAGGATAGAGAAGCAATTGGTTCCAGTAAAAAGTCAGTGAAGGATGTTTTTCAAAATGGAAGGATAGTTTTTGTTTTGTAATGAGGATTTGCCAATCAGTCACAAATGAACTTGAGCACATTTTCTTGATAATCATGAAGGATGATGACTAAATGGATCAGCCACACATATTTTATAGTTTGTCTCCCTGCAGTGGGTCTTTACCTACTACATTCCAAGTACTTACAAATTAAGTTTAATAACTGATCAACGTTTTAAAGTTAAGTGTCACAACACTTAATTAGATTATGTTTTTGGGTTTTAGCTAATGTGTGTTTCTATAGAAGTTCAGGTACTAAGGTAACATTTCAACTTTATACTTGTCTTCTGCTAAGGTGTTTTATTTCTCTTTCCCTCTTTAACATCCTGATAAGATCTCCAAATTTCCAAATCAGCTTTCATTCTTCAAGACTCAGTGTAAAGTTCAAATACCAGATTAGTGTCTTACTTTACATGTTCTCCATGTCTTCTCATGGTTTTATATAAGAAAAGCCATTTCTTCTTTATTATGTACAGTGATATTAATACTTCTCTACTATTCAATATTCTTGTAGTTAACAGCATGGTCTTTTATAACACCTCATTGGAAATATTGATACTCTGAAACATTATTTTTTGAACTGTTAAATGTAAATCATTTATACTGCAGTACTTTATGGGAGAGGCATATGCTGAATTTTAATGGTGTTTTAGCTGGCAATCCAAAACTGTGAATGCATGCATACAAAACCGTGAAATGGCTAATGAAATGTTCCATCAGTTGTAACCTAGGTATATAAGAGTCTATCTATCTTATCTATTGTCAATTTATATTATATAGATAGATAGATAGATATAATATATATATACTATATATAGTGAAAAATATATAGAAAATAATAATGAAAAGATTATTTCAAGAAATAATGTTATTAAACCTCCAAATGGTATTCATGTAGATGATACAGAGAAAATGGAAGTTTTGAGAACAATTATTCTAGTTGCTAGACATCCTCAGTAAACGTCAAAATTAGAATCAACTAGGGAACAGCTTGACCCCACTCTGGACCTCAAGACTTCAAGTCTCCAGAAATGGGTAATGACCTTCTGCATTTTAAATAAGCTGTTGAGGAGACTCTGACACTGACATTGACCTAGAGAGACTTTCTACAGGAAAAGGTAAAGTGTCACACTATACTTGCTGCTTGCTCCTGGACACTTCCATGTTTTCCTGCTTTAAGAATAGTATCTGGTTGTGAATTTTTGATATAAGCCTTGAAGGTTTGGAGGAAGATAGCTGAATTGACTTTATTTACTTTTACTTGCTTGTTTTTTATGATAGGCCATTACTAATGTTGGCAGCATTTCCTATGGAAGGGCCATCTAGTGTTCTTCAGGAGATAAGCCTAAAGGATAAACAGTTTGAAGCCAGAACATCTACTTGCTAAAGTGTACAAGATATTAGCATAATACTGGCCTCTGAGGTGACTCACATGATATTTTGATACCTTGAATTTAGACTGCAAATAAAAGTGCTATATTTCATTATACTTTTCCATTATCTTTCTAATATATGCTTTTTCTTAATTTTGTAAAATATATTTATTTAATAGAATTACAAAATAAGAATTCATTTAAGTAATGTACATCTTGCTTATACTTGCATTTCAATATTATATAGGAATTTGCCTAAAATATAAGTAAAAGTCTAGAAAATCAACCAAACGAGAATTTCTTCTGACTTTAAAAGTGGAGATTCTATCATCTATCTGTCTTTCTATCTATCTATCAATCTATCAATCTATCAATCTATCTATCTATCTATCTATCTATCTATCTATCCCTTTTGTCTCTTTGTGCATAAAATGGATTTCTACCTCAAAGAGATACTCTGAGCAATATAGTTATTAATATGAATAAAGGTTCTAGAACAGTACTTGTCATACTATGCACTAAATAAGTTATCAGTATTCAGTTCATCCTCCACAGAACTTTTCAATCTGCCCTTGGAAAATTATGTAACAGAGAAAATGACCAGGTTAGCAGAAGGTAACCTTGGCTTTACACCCCAGCCTTGAAAAGTCTAGAAGGTTAAGACTGCCTGGCTGCCTAGCTCTTCTAATGATTGAACAAGGAGAAGGCTGACATTAGGAAAAAGTCTGCTTTCCCCAAGATATTTAAGAGCAAAGCTACACAGATCTTGTTCATCCTGTGGTCCTAAACAAACTTAGTTCAAAGAAAGTCACTTGATGGGAAGCTGGCTCAAAAGAATTTGTCTGGAGTAAACTGCTCAAAACTTAGGTACTAAGAAAATATTCATAAAAGACAAGCTAAAGGAGACATTATCTGAATTTAGGAAACCAGACCTTATCCCAAGGCAGGAGTGGAAGGTGAAGGGATGGGGACTAAATGTGAACATTTTTCAAGGCTGAATTCCAAATATGCCATGTTCTAAGAAGACCAAAATCAGAGTCCGTTATTGCTGGTCAAGTATCATCTCTTCTTTCTCTTACAACTCCTTTCTTCCCCTCACTTCCTTTTTCACCCCCTGGAACCTAGGAGCAGTTTATTTAATGGAGTGGAATAGTAGATATAGGCAGGAGAGTGACATCAACCATACCCTCTTGTCCCACCAAAGCCTTTCCAAGGCTAACATGGGCCAGAACTGGGAGTTTTTCATCATACACAGAATGAAAGTCTAATGCTGGAATGTTACCTTTTTACAACTACAGCTATTAGAAAACGTTTTCTCTATTTCTTTTTACAGCAAAACACAGAAGCCCTGTCCCTATCTGCCAGCTCATTCTCTTTTGAATCCCACATCAGCTAGACTTTCATCCATATTATGCCTCACAAACTTCTCTTTCAAGGTCACAGATGACTTCTAAACATTGGCAAATTTCTTCTTAGTCTATGCAGCTTTCCCAAGTTTCCTCTAAATTCTGAAGTGCTCTGGAGTTTGATCCTTGCACTTACCTTCCCAACTATACTCATTTCATAGGAGTTCAAGGCTTTAAATATCATTTATAACTTCAGTTGACGTCTATCCTATTCCTAGACCACTCATCTGAACCCTACATATACTTTACTATAGATTCAACTTATTCCCTTGGATATTCACTGGCTTCTCATGGCCAAAACTTAACTCTTGATATCAGTCTTTCCGCTAGACCTGTTTCTATATTGGTCTTCTTCTCTCTCAGTATACAGCAGCTATCTTCCTCCAGGTGTTCATTTCAGAAAACTCTGAAGTCATTCTTGAGTTGTTCTCTGACGTCCTTTATCCAATTCATTAGGAAATCATGTTGGCCCCATCTGCAAATGATAACAGGAATCTGGCTACTTCCTAATGCACCCATCATTGACACACTCCGCTAAGTTGCCATCATTTCTCACCTGTACTCATTTAAAAGCCTCTTAATGATAGTCCTCTTATTTCAATTCTTGCCCTCTACTGTCCAGTTTTCAACACAGTAGCTGAGGGTGATCTTGTCAAAATGAAAGTCAGATCTTGTCATCCCTGTACTCAGAACTGCCCAACTGCTTCCCTTTTCTCTCATAGAAAGGTCCAAACTTTTTAACCTGATGTGTAAGGCCCTATGTGATCTGGCCCTTATCCCTCCTCAATGTCATTTTCCTCTGTCAGTTACAGGCTCCAAAAACACACAGAGTCCACTCCTTCCATAGAGATTTGCATTTGCAGTTTGCTCTGGAATACTTTTCATCCACACACATATTCTCCTGGCTTACTGACTCCTTCCATTCTCAGATCTCACCTTTCAGAGGTGCTTTCCCAGACAGCCCACATAAAATCACCTCCACATTCAAGTTAATCTTTATTCCCATTTCTCTAGGTCACTTGTTACCATTATATTATGAAGCTTTGAAGAATGGTTTATGCTTTATGTTTTGTTTCTCACTGTATCATCCACACCTGGCAAATGAGAGATGCTCAAGAGATATTTAAATAAATGAATTGAGAATAATTGGAACAATCATGGGACCGGTCAGAGAGCTCCTGGAGAGGAAAGGAAGGACACATGCCCCAGAGCTGGTTGGAAAGGGCACTAAGTGAGGAGTTGGGGTGGGGGTGGGGGATAAAGCTGTTTCTTGCTCCATGTTTTATTTGTTTGGTTGTTTATTTTTATTTTTACCTTTTTAATGTAGGCTCCACACCCAACATGGAGCTTGAACTCACAACCTTGAAATCAAGAGCCGTTTGCTCTACCCATGGTCTACCCAATGCACCCCATTGCTACATCTTTTAAATAACACTTTTAACTTTGAACATTGCAGATTGCTATTAATTTGATGTTTAAAATTCATTTATTCACTTTCACCATTAAGTAGTATACATATTATCTTTACTTGTACTAATATTTGTAAATATTTGTACCTTTGTGCTTTAGATGCTTTATTTGTTCTTTAGATGCTTTAAATGTACTAACCCAATTTCATGTTTTTGGCTATTATTAGTTTTTCTTGGATTATAATGTAATTATTTGTTGACATACTTACTCCTCTCTTAGACTATTTGGTCTGCAAAAGCAGTTATGTTTTATTTTTGCTCTTTATTTTAAATAATCTTGGCACTTAACTAAGCACCTGACATATAACAGGAACTAAAATCATGCCTGTGAAATTTATTTTTAGTAAGAATTCAACTCCATTATCTCTTTTAACATAAATAGTATACACTATAGGATTCTCAGAACATGTGAGCTAGGGACTTTCTGTCTAAGCAAGTTGTTCTTCAAACATAAAGGCCACAAATGCAGAATTTTTATGCAAAACCCCTGGGAATATTGTTTTTCAAAGCCCTCCTTGAAAAAATACTAGTGCTCCAACAAATCAAGGATATTTTAGCAAAAGAACTGGTAGTAAGCACTGAATATATTTAATTACAAATCTAAGCCCCAAAAAAGTGATGATAAGAATTTTTAAAATGGAATGTAAATTTTAAATGCTCTCAAGCATAGAAACGATACAAAGAATAACAAAAGTTGAGAGAAAGGGGGAGCAATACTAGAAGTAGAATAAGCTCAGTGATTCTTCACCTGTGAGGATGGGAGCAAAGACTGTGATTTAATTTACTATTTAAGCAGTGAGATTTTAGCACACATAAAGAAAAAAGTAATAATTCAGTAAGAAACATAATTGTTAACAATAAGTAAGATGCAACAAGTAGATATTATCTAAAAGAGGAAGGTCTAAGGGTGTTGTATTAAAGTGTAAGTGTAAATTAACTACTAGAACACAAATACAAGACTTCCAAAATTTCAGAACTACAAAAAAAGCAAAAAAAAAAATCATACACACACACGTGTAATTTATACATGTTTATATATGCATTCACATGTACATAAATTATATGATGTTCATATCTAATGCATCATATGTTGTTTTGAATGCTACCTGTTATATAGTATGAGGCAAAATCTGAAATACTGCCATATGTCTTTCTTAATAAATATAAATGGGCTTAAGTATAGAAGCAATTTTTAGTATGGGGCTCCTGGGTGGCTCAGTCAGTTAAGCGTCTGACTCTTGATTTTGGCTCAGGTCTTGATTTCACAAGTTCATAGATTAAAGCCCCATACCGAGCTCCATTCTGAGTGTTGAGCCTGCTTGGGATTCTCTCTCTTCCTGTCTTTCTGCCCCTCCCTATCTCTCTCTCTCTCTCTCTTTCTGTCTCTCTCTCTCAAAAATAAATACATAAACTTAAAAATGAGATTTTTAAGGTGAGTTTCAACGCTTTTTTATACAAAGCATCTAAAATACATACATATCTAAAATAAATAGATTCAGAATAGTTAAATATAAAAAATGGATTTGGTAATTCAGGCAAATGCTCTTTAAAAAAATTTTTTTGATGTTTTTATTTATTTTTGAGAGAGAGACAGCATGAGCAGGGGAGGGTCAGAGAGAGAGGGAGACACAGAATCTGAAGACAGGCTCCAGGCTCTGAGCTGTCAGCGTAGACCCGACGTGGGGCTCAAACCCACAAACTGGGAGATTATGACCTTAGCCCGAAGCCAGATGCTCAACTGACTGAGCCATCCAGCTGCCCCCAGGCAAATGCAAATTCAGAAAATCACAGGTAGTGCTCTTGCTCTCAGATAATGTAGAATGTAGGCCCAAAGTGTTGCAATGCAAAGGTACAAGATCCAATAATCTAATTAGATTGACGATGTAATACTTCAGAATATGTATGTACAAATACCTTTGCAGTGTATTTCATGTAGCAAAAATACATATGATATGGGAAGGGGAGAATAAAGACTAACTTCAGAATGTAGAAACCCTACAAGCAATGCTATAGCCATGGGAGAAGGCTTACCATCACCAGGGTAAGTCATATTGATGGCACTATCTTTGCTTGATGTAATAAAAATGGCAGCTTCCATTCTTTCCCAAGACTGGCAGCTCCAGTTTAATTGTTAGAAACTTTTTAGACAAACTCAAAATGGGGTATTTCCTTCAAAAACAACTAAGGCAATCTTAAAAATATATGGACTTCAGTTGGTCATAATGTATCAATATTGGCTCATTACTTGTAACAAATGTACTAATATAAGATGTTAATAATAGGAGTGTATGAGACTATTATTTTCACAGTTCTTCCAGAAATCTAAAACTGTTCTAAAAATAAAGTCTAATTAAACTTTAAAAAAAAAAAAAACAAGGTAAGTTTGGTGAATATTGCTAACTTTTGTAGAACACACAGGAATATGTATATTCCTATTTATGTTTACATAAAGAAAGCCTAGGTATTTATAACAGAAACTAATGAAAGAGGTTACCCACGGGGGAAGATGCTTAAGGGGAACAGGAAAGCTTCTTAAAAGCATGAACAAAACTTCTTAAAAATGTACCCTTTTATATAGGTTTTTAAATGGGAATGTATTAATCTTAAAAATGCACACACAACAGTAGTAATTGATACAGAAATCTCTGATTAAAATGGCCCAAATTTCAATCCACCATGTTAGAGTCATGCAAGTTCAGAAAATATCAATTCCCAAAGCACATATATATTTTAATTATGTCAATTCTGTTGAAATGCCTGGGCAGCAACCTGGCCAAGACAGGTAGAGTAACGAGTAATTAAGCATATAATAATGTACTCTATTATAACACTAGTCTTAAAATTTTGCAAAGTACTTTTACATGTGTTACCTCATTTATTTCTTTGAGTTTTTGAATAAATAAAAAAGAATAAGTAAAGAAAGTAGATTTCCTTCCCTCCTTCCTTCTTTCTGTCCTTTTCTTTTTTTTCTTTTGTTTTCTTTCTTTTTCCTCTTCCTCTTCCTTTCCTTCCTTTCTTTTTTCTTTTTTTAAAAAAAGAAATCTGAGACTTAGAAAAATTAGAAAGTTTTCTTCCTAATTTGGAAGTGGCAGAGGAAAGAATAGGTAAGAGAATCAAATTTCTTCTAGTTCCTAATTCAGTGTTTTCCACTATATTTTGCATCTATGCGAAAGTATGGATCTTTCGTAATATCCTAAGGGTCAAAATTTCTGCAATACTTTCTTTTCTTGGGAAAGAAGATTGCAATGTAGCTACCTGTGGTCTAGAAATAAGTAAAATAGTATACATGTGTGCTATGAGCAGATAACAGTGAGAGAGTAACAGCTTTTAGACAGGATGTGCTAGATTTGAACCAACAACATGCACATAAGTAGATTAATATTGTTTACCAACCATAAGAACTATCAAGCACCTAATAATAAAGTCTGAATAAATATTTCCTCTGTTGATTTTCTTCAATCAGGAAGGATTTCCAGATAAACTTTCAAATAAACCATGATGGGTGCATTTACATTGCTAACTTCCCTCAAGTGTGTGTGACAGAAGATCACTTCAAGAAAGGGCAGTCATAGAATTATATAATGCAGATTCTTGTATTCAAGGGTTGCTCATTTTCTTGAATATCTTAAATTATCACTACTATCTTTATATTTTCAAGATATGTGAAAATTACTTGATTTTTTCCTCCCCTTTAGATATTTAGTTAGCCATTCCCATTCCTTGGTCTAACCACCAGAGAAAGAAAAAGTCATTCAAATTTATCTTTCTGATATTATTTAAATTAATACCATCCTTAATCAGTATTGGATATAATTACAGAAACTCAACAAGAACAAAATACTATCAATAATGTGACAAAAACAATATACTCTCAAGAACTGAGACACAAATTAATTCGCTGGGTACATGGATGAACAAAAGAAAAGTTCTATCCCAGTGAAGCTTCCAATCTCTTCGAAGAAAAATAAAGCAGACATTTTATGAATAAATATACATATGTAATTGCAAAGATTGGCAAGTGATATGAAGAAAAACAATCCAATGGGATAAAATTAATATCTGAGATAGAATTGGAGCTAAATTCTGGTAAATAATTAAGCAGAAGCCTGACCTCACAGGACAGGAGACAGAGACCCAGGCAGAGCTTCAGATTTCACTAGAGACCTAACATGGAAATAGCTCCACATAATTAAGGAACCAAACAGACATGAACATTTTTCCTACATTTGAAATTTAGTGAGTGAAAAAAACACATGCGTTTTCCCCCCTAAAATTAACTAGCAATTCCACATGCAAACTGATGTGTATTTCTATTAATAGAGCATCAGGACTTTATAGAGTTAGATTATATTCTATGCAATAAAACAACAGCAACACTAAGTGCTTCTAAGAAGGGTTGTGCAATGATTGAATCTGTGTTTCTAAAACACCTACTCTGGCAACTCTGCGGGGAATCACTGCAGAGGACTGTTTGAATACCAGGTAGATGACTATGACTATTATTATTATTATTAGTCCAGATGAGAGACAGAGTATTGGACTAGGATAGAGTATCAGATGAGTATCTTGCTGCAGTGATGTGCAACAACCTCAGAAATCACCAGCACTTATTATCACTCATGGGTCTGGAGGTAGATGGAGGACTCAATGGCTTGCCTTGAGCATTGGATCCAGATTTGTTCCATGTACCTAATCTTTCTCCTGGGACCATCATCTTCCCTAGGAATGTTCTTTTCATGGCTGACGGGCAAAAGTGCAAAAATCTAAGCTAAAAGCCCCTGTCAAATGGGGCATATATTATATATCTTTGCATTCCTTTAGCTAAAGCAAATCGCATGACCAACCAAAACATTGGGTGGGGAAATGTAGTCTAGCTACTCTAGTGGGAGATACAAAAT
>NW_027531334.1:8548970-8628211 GCF_008692635.1 Crocuta crocuta
ACTTTGTAACAGATTTTAAGTGAAGGATATAATCTAAGAGACTATTATAATGGATTGGATGTGTGATATATTTTGGAAGTAGTATCTAGATATGAGGGATGAGAGAAGGAGTTATAAATGATGATTCCCATATTTTTGGTATAAACAACTGAGTAGATGCAAGTGCCATTTACCGATAGAAGGAGACTGGAGTAAAAGGAAGTTAAGGTGAGAAGAAGACCAATATTGTAGTTTGGAATATGCAAAAGAATTAGATGAGTGATACAGAGGTAAGTAACTGAATATTCATGTTTGGAATCGAAGTGTGGTTAAGACTAGAGTCACTGGCATATCAAGGGTTTTTCTTCTTTTTTTTCTATTTCTTTTCTCTATTTTTTTTTTGTTTTCTTTTCTTCCTTCCTTCCTTCCTTCCTTTTTCTTTCTTTCTTTCTTTCTTTCTTTCTCCTTCCTTTTCTTTCTTTTCTTTCTTTCTTTCTTTCTTTCATTCTTTCTCTCTCTCTTCCTTCCTTCCTTTCTTTTTCTTTCTTTCTTTCTTTCTTTCTTTCTTTCTTTCTTCTTTCTTTCTTTCTTTCTTTCTTTCTTTCTTTCTTTCTTTCTCTCTCTCTCTCTCTCCCTTTCTTCCTTCCTTTCTTTTTCTTTCTTTCTTTCTTTCTTTCTTTCTTTCTTTCTTTCTTTCTTTCTTTCTTTCTTTCTTTCTCTCTCTCTCTCTCTCTCTCTCTCTTCCTTCCTTCCTTCCTTCCTTTCTCCTTCTTTTCCTTCTTTCTTTCTTTCCTTTTTCAGTTACTCTTTTACAACATTAGGAAGTAAATCATAGAAGCAGGAGTGGGGAAAACCAGGGGCCCGCCCTATGTGGTATGAAGTAGGGACATGTGAGAGGATAAATGCCTGTAATAAAGAGAGACCTCAGTGTAGGAAGTGTGCTCCAGAACCAAGTGGACAAGCCTAAGTAGGGGGATTTTAGAGACTTAAGGAGACTGAGATTTGGGTTAGATAAAAAGAGGTATGGAACAATATGGAAAAGAATTTTTTTAAATAAACAAATGACCAAAAAGATATAGAGATCCAGTTTTGACTAACAGAGATGTAAGACCTCATTCTTTTGTTTTCAACTTTTGAAATACATATTGTAAAAATGTAAAACATTTCAACGTACTTGTGAAAAACTGAATAATCACCATTTTCATAGTACCTTTTCTTAGTACTATGTACTAAGTACTTAGTATGTACTTAGTACTTCTCACATTTTCTTAGTACCTTTCATCTTACTCAAATTGTGCATTTCCCTCTTCCATTAGATTATTGTAATAAGTCAAATGATAGAAATTTATAATGGGAAATTTAATATTCTTTCCCTATTACTCTCAAATCCTACCCTTTATGTTAACTAATGCTAAGCTGGTGTGTATTTTTCTATACATTTAGGCATATATGTATGTATAGTTATCTATATTTTTATGTTGTTGATTTTTTTCAAATAAACTTGCTGTATTCACTTGACAATATATCTTGGAATATCCAAGTCAATAATGTATATCTATTTTCTTGTTTATTATAACTATAATTCTACATTATTTGTATAATATTAATTCTATGTTTCTGTGAAGGATAAACACACACGTTTCAAGAGCTAATATTTTCATCTGTTATTATTTTTAGTTTTAGTTTTGGTGTCTATACAATGTTTTCAAAAATCCTTTGTACATAGGTTCTTTTATACTGAAGCTTTTATATTTGCAGATAGATCTCCAAAACTGAGATTACTACTCCAACGAAAGTGAAGAGTTTCTTTAAAAAGTTTTAGTACACCTGTATTTGTTTTATTTCTTAAATTCCATATATGAATGAAATCGTATGGTGTTTGTCTTTCTATGACTGACTTATTTTACTTAGCATAATACTCTAGCTCCATTCACATCATTGCAAATGGTAAGATTCCAAAAAAGAGAGAGAAAGAGAGAGAGGACTAAAAAACAGACTCTTAACTGTATAGAACAAACTAATGTTACTGAAGGGGTGGTGAACAGGGGGGTATGTTAAATATGCGGGATTAAGGAGGGCACTAGTCGTGATAAGCACCAGATATTGAATATGTTGAATCACTAAATTTTATACCCAAAACTAATATTATAGTGTATGTTAACTAACTGGAATTTAAATAAAGCCTTGGAAGAGAAAACATTTTTTTAAAAAATTTAGTACATGTTGCTAGTTTACTTAATTTGAAACTTTTTAGCAATCATATTTCTACCAAAAATATATGATTACCCATTTATTTGTACCATTTACAACATTGGGTGTGATTGTTTTTTGTTGTTTGTCTGATCTCTCTCTTTCTAAACTAATTTTTTTGGTGACTGCATTATTAATTTATTATATAAATATTTCCTGTGTCTAAGTGCACTAGGCATGAAGAATATGGTGGCAGGGAAGAAAGAAAAAATGTCAGCCTTCCTGGAGTCCAATAGGCCAGGAAGTAGGTTTATCATTAATTAACAAATTTATTTAATGCCACAAATGTTGTCCAAAGAAAAATATATGTCGATAAGCAATATTGTCTGCTAAGGTTTCCTGGAGGAAATAACAACTAAGCCCAAACCTAATGGATGAGTAGGAGCAGCCAGGTGAAAGAGAAATGGGGTGAGAAGACCTTTCTAAGCAGATGAGGTAAATTGAGCGCAAGGTCTCAGAGGAACTGGAGAGCCTGGGTGGTGCATAGCAAAAGAAGTAAAGGAGAGCACTGTGGTGTACAACAACTGGCCTCTTAAGCCAAGTTAAGGAACAATGAGCATTAACAATAAGAAAACACTGGAAAGATTTATGCAGGACAGTAACATTACAAGATTTATATTTTAGAAGAATCTTGGGGCACCTGGGTGGCTTAGTCAGTTATGCTTCCAACTTCAGTTCAGGTCATGATCTCATGGTTCATGGATTCAAGCCTCTCATCGGGCTCTGTGCTGACAGCCCATAGCCTGGAGCCTGCTTCAGATTCTGTGCCTCCTCCTCTCTGCCCCTCCCACACACATACTCTGTGTCTCTCTGTCTCTCAAAAATAAATAAATGTTTAAAGAAGGAGAAGGAGAAGAAGAAGAAGAGAAGAAGAAGAAGAAGAAGAAGAAGAAGAAGAAGAAGAAGAAGAAGAAGAAGAAGAAGAAGAAATCTGTACTATGCAAAACTGATTGGCTAAGATTGGATGCAAGAGAATCAATTCAAGATAGGGATGCTAGACCTCTGGAGTAAGGTATAGATAAGATGATGGAAAGAAGAAAATGAAGTTGGTAAAGTGGACAAGGCTTTATGTTTAATTGGATGAGCCAAATAAAGTAGAGAGGAGGGGTTAAAAGATATTTCCCAGATTTCTCATGTCAATAATTCAGTGAATGGTGGTTCTGTTAACTAAAAAAAGCAGGAGCTTTTTTCTCTATCTTATAACCAGGAGCCAAGTTTCCAGGCAGGAATGGGTTTAATTCAAATGTGTTGAGTTTGAGTGCCTGCCAAATGCCCTAGTAGAGATGTTTAATTGACAGCTGGGTAGATGTGTCTAGAATTTATGGATGTGATTTGGAGATTTTCCTTCTTTTGGTTCCTTTGTTAAAGATAAATTCCCAAAGTGGGTCAAATGGTCTTTTAACGTTTTTATGGCTATCAACATTCATTACTATAATTTTTACAAAAAAATGTTATTTATATTTCTACTAGTAATATATGACTATCCAATTTTATCTCATAATTACTATCATTGAATAATGCCATTAATATAGTTTATCTTTGAATAGGTGCCTGAACACAAATTTGTTTTAATTTTTACTTCTTTAGTTTGTATGGCAACAAGGTGTGTTTAATTAATTCTATTTTCCCATGAGTGAATTGACTACTTCTGTCCTTTTTCTAGTCATTGCTTGTGCTATCACCTATGCATTCATTAAGTGATCACTTGTTGGTTACTTATCATCAGGTATTGCACAGTTACATAACAGTTTGGAGCACAGAATAAAAATGTATGAAACACATTCTCTGCCTTCTGATCCAGAGAAACAAGAACTATGAGATTAAAATAATATGTGCTTAATACCACAAAAGAGATATGTCCAGGTGTTATCTTGAGGGACATCTGACCCAGACTGGGCAGGGAATGGGGCAGAGAAGGAAGCAACACCTAAGCTGAAAAGCAGTGGTAGCTAAACCAGGAAATGAGGTGGGTTGTGGGAAATATTTGGGGTGTGTTGAGAGTGGGGTGGGTCAGGCAGAGGTAATGGGCTAAAAATGAAAGAGAATGAATAGAGAACATTGTTCAGGTACAAAAATTATTTCAATAAAGGCAAGGCATTGAGTGGGAAAGCAGAGAAAGGCAAAAATAATACTAGAAAGATGAGCAGAGGTCAGATTACAAGGTTAGATGTGTGATAAATCTGTATTTCCTCAAAATTTTACTTGATCAATCCATTTTAGAAACCATTCTATTATACATAGAAACCACACTTAATTCCTTGTGACCCATATGAGTAATGGAAATCATAGAATGGAATTTGGTACAAGGTATTACATTTTCTTCTCACTTTGACATCAATGAAATAAAGACATATTTTTATTGTTTCAGTATTGACACAAACAAAAAAAAATGAAGCTGGATTATATCCTATTCCATTATGTCTTGAGACTTTTTTTCAGGTCTCAAGACTATCTCCCTAGTATAAGTGTTAGCGATTTTTGAATATTTTAAGGTTGACGGCCTACACAATTTATAGTTTTACAGATTTCCATGGGCTAATATAAATTTGGAAATGTGGGGTTAATTTTAAAGAATGTTAAAGACTCCATGCAATCAGAATTTAAAGAAATGAAAAATATAGAAGTTGAAATAAACAACAAATAACTGATAGTTTCTGAATCTCACATTTTCAGATATCCCTTCATCTTCTTCTGAGAAGTATTAGCCACACAAATATTAGGTTGTAATTATTCACCAGATAGTTTGTAGGTAAGATGCTAAATAGGCTGCTGGCAAATGAAAACAAAACAAAACAAAACAAAAACAGAAAAAATAAAAGCAAAACCAAAAAAAAAAAAAAACCCATCAAATTCTACTCTCTGGTCCACATAAAAGGATTCTGTTATTTCTTACTTAGTACATTTGCTTAGATTATGTTTAATTTTGTTCAGAATCTTCAATAATATCCAAGTCATCAATTGTAACCAGAACGTATAGTCTATAAAGTTAAATAGAGCAACAAAATACCTAACATTTTAACAAAAAACTTGTTTTAGGATCTTTGATGGCATTGTATTGTCTTAAATTTGTGACATAAAGCCAGGTACCTTGAACAGAAAATGATACTTCTGCATACTGCAAGTCATATTTTTTTCATGGGTATATGTTTGGTTGTACTTGTTTAGTTCATAATTTCTGCTGTCATATGTATTCAAATAGAAATGAACTTGCCATCAAATTCTGATTAATTTATTAGTTATGCAGTCTCCATAAATGGTTTTTTAAAAAGTCTTTGCAGGAACTAATTTTCACCTCAGCCACCTTGAGTGGTAGATATCCAATCCAATCCCATCCAAACTGGGTTTGAAGCATATAAATGAAAAAGAATTACTTTCACTGTAAAAATAGAGTCTAAAAATTTACAAAATATAATCACCTAATCAAAACAGTGTAGCCTAAGTTAAAAAAATATCAAGAAACGGTGTGAAGGGGCGCCTGGGTGGCTTAGTCGGTTAAGCGTCCGACTTTCGCTTAGGTCATGATCTCGCGGTTCGTGGGTTCGAGCCCCGCGTCGGGCTCTGTGCTGACTGCCAGCTCAGAGCCTGGAGCCTGTTTCAGAGTCTGTGACTCCCTCTCTCTCTGACCCTCCCCTGCTCACGCTGTCTCTCTCTCTCTTTTCTAGAAATAAATAAAATATTTAAAAAATTAAAAAAAAAAAGAAACGGTGTGAAAAACACTTACACTTATGCCTCAAAGTAACCTGTGCTACTGCATCAGATGTGGAGAGATAGGAGTTTGAAGCCAATGGCATATATTAATAAATGCTGCAGTGTTATGCTTATAGTTGAATTATAACCTTAGGTTATTTAAACTCTACTATAATCTTTCCAGTTTAATGAATCCATAGAACTCTCACTAAAATTAATGAATTGAGGAATACTAATATTGATAAATATTAGAATTCAACTCATAAATGTGTTTTCTAAGTGTCCTTGAACAATTGTTTTGAGTACCTTCTGTGTGTTNGACTGCCAGCTCAGAGCCTGGACCCTGTTTCAGAGTCTGTGACTCCCTCTCTCTCTGACCCTCCCCTGCTCACGCTGTCTCTCTCTCTCTTTTCTAGAAATAAATAAAATATTTAAAAAATTAAAAAAAAAAAAGAAACGGTGTGAAAAACACTTATGCCTCAAAGTAACCTGTGCTACTGCATCAGATGTGGAGAGATAGGAGTTTGAAGCCAATGGCATATATTAATAAATGCTGCAGTGTTATGCTTATAGTTGAATTATAACCTTAGGTTATTTAAACTCTACTATAATCTTTCCAGTTTAATGAATCCATAGAACTCTCACTAAAATTAATGAATTGAGGAATACTAATATTGATAAATATTAGAATTCAACTCATAAATGTGTTTTCTAAGTGTCCTTGAACAATTGTTTTGAGTACCTTCTGTGTGTTAAGTACTCTTCTCGGTGCTGAAGATAAAGAGGCAAACATGATCGACAAAAACCTTGCCATCAAGGAGACTATATTTTAATGGAACAGGAAAGTAAGCAAATAAAGGACAGAATCACTAAATAAGCTTATTTCAAACTGTGATAAGCACCTTTTAGTAAATAAAGTAATGTAATGTAATGGGATAGAAAGAACTTGAGATAGAATGACTTTTAGATAGAATGACTATTCTTAGAAGTTAACATTTACAGTGAGTCTTGAAGATAAGCAAAAGCCAATAATGCCTATTATAAATCACAGTGGAAAGGCCAAGTAGACAAATGAATGTATGAGTGTAATGCTGAGGAGAACAAAACAGAGATACAAGTTTTGGAGTCACACTATATAGCATAACTTAAATATGTAGAAATATAATTATTCAGGAAGAAAATAGACAAAAAGAACAGCATTCAAAACCAATCCCTAGGCACTACAATATTCTGTGTAAAGGTATTTTATGCAATAAAAAGTCAAAGGGTCACAAAGAAAAGTTAGAAGGATATGAAGTCTTAAGCCTAGAGAGGAGGCAATTATGTTGTCTGGAACAGAAATTTGAATGAGAACAAATGTGTTTCCACTGGGCTAGACAATAAGGAAGTACTTAATAATCATTAAGATAATTTCAGTGAAGAAGAAAGAAGAATGCCACATCAGAGTAGTTTGAAATGGTAGAGATAGATGATTTACTACTTAGTGTATAGAAAATACTTTCCAAAAAAAGGGCTTTGATGCAAAGATAAACATCTTGGAATGACAGATGAAGGAGGATGTAAGTTTAAGAAAGAGCACACTGATGAGGCAGAAGAGAGAATAGATGAAGTCCTTAAGCAAATGAGAAGCTATAGGATCTAGTATCCAAGTGGAGAAGTTAATATTAAATAGGATCAGGGACAACTCATAATTAAAATAAAGGAGAAAAAAGCATGTGAATATAGAAAAAGATTTGTATATTTGGTGGTGGAAAAATAAGGTAATATTTATCTAGTTGTGTTTCCTTACTGACTAAAATTTGAGATCATAGGCTGAAAAATAAAGGAAAAAATTTAGGAGGTTTATGTGAAATTATTATCTTGAAGGTAGGAAAACAAATTTACTAGTGAAATGTACAATAATGGCTATGTAATGTTAAGTGCCCACCTGAAATCTGAGCTCAAGAATTTAAAGTGAATGCAAAGAAGAAGGTTCTGTTTTTTCCATCTGTACTCATGTGTTGGGGTTTAGACATGAGACTTATTAAATTTTGGGTTTAACTTGAGTTGTGCTTTTTTGGGTATATTCAAAGGAGATAGAAAAAAATGGAGAGAGAGAGAGAGAAGAGTGTGTGTGTGTGTGTGTGTGTGTGTGTGTGTGTAGGAGAGAGACAGACAGAGAGGTAAATCTAGAAGTATGATGATCATGATGGATAACTGCACTGCACCTGAGTAAGGGACTGAGGGCATTGAGGGGGTAAGAAAGCAGAAACTGTTGGGCGAGTAGTTTGCAGATATTGATGAAATTGAAGTTGGCTGACAAGTACTAAGGACCTGGAAAAATAGATAGTAGTACTTAGAGAATGGAAATTAGAATGAAATCACAAAGAAAATTTAGTTTATTCACTACAAAAGAATGGTGGTGTCTCTCTGAACCCCAAGCCCAAAGATGCACATATAAGACAATAAAGAATATGCAGTCCTGGATACATTTCAACACTATCTCCAGCTAAGATGCTAATAGAACAAGAAAACACATATCCTAATGAAACAAACAAACCTGGTAATTTTACAGATTAGATTTTTATTATTCTGTGATGATAAAATAAATCATTCTGACACATGATTTTATAGATTATTTTATACCATAACAATAGAATGACAAAGGAAAAATATATTTATAAAACTCTAAATTTAAAAAATTTTTTAATGTTTATTTATTTTTGAGAGAAAGAGAGGATGAGCAGGGGAGGGGCAGAGAGAGAGGGAGACACAGAATCTGAAACAGGCTCTAGGCTCTGAACTGTCAGCACAGAGCCTGATGTGGGGCTCAAACCCACGGACTGTGAGATCAAGACCCGAGCCGAAGTTGGACGCCCAACCAAGTGAGCCACCCAGGTGCCCCTAAAACTCTAATTTCTTAAGGATATTTTGCCAAACACTAAACACCTTTTTTTAAAAATAAATTTAGAAAACATATCATGACTTCTTAGACATGGATGAATTATAAGTCTTCCTTTTGTTCTAAGGATATAATTGTTTTTGTAGATAAACAATCCATTTTTAAAATATAAACATAGTAAAATTATTGATTCTCTCTATTTGTAAAAGGAAACGTCTATAAGAAGTATTTTCACCTAGTCTCTTTGAGATTCCAGGCAAATAGGTAATTGAGTTATAAATTCTTTGCTATGCTTTTGTGAGTTCAGTGAATTCAGTCTGCATTTGTGAATACAGGAAAGTCTAAGATATGCCTAAAAACTGAGACTAAATATGTGATTATATTTTTATTAGCTGGCACATTTTTTATAAGAAAGTAATAACAGAATGCCTAACTAAAAGGAGATCCACATAGTAAGATTCATTTCCCTGTAGCAGTCACAGAAGAAGTAGAAGAAAGCAGAGCTTTTAAATTCAAGTGATACAGAAATATTCTAATGTAATATAAGAAATATCAACCATGATAAAGATTTTGATTATTAACCACAATGGCAAAGACAGCTCTATTCTTTGTTACCTTGTAAGACATATTTGTGTGTGTATATGCACGTATATAAGATTATGTATGGGTGGTATGGGAGAAGGGGGGTGCAGATAAGTGTTCCTATAACCTCTTTAATTAATTTCTGTACTCTAAAATATAAATAATAAAAATAAAATAAAGTTTCTATGTGGCTTCACTTCTCTAGGATTGTTTCAGTATGGCTGCTACTGAGTGTTATGCTTAAAACAGATTTCTCCCTGAAGAAGCTAGGAATCTTAGGATTCTGGGTTCAGTTAGAGGTAGGATTTATCCTGGAGAGTATTATTAAAACAAAGAAAAATTTGTTGAATATGTTTACAAGATAGTAGTTTTAATAAAAGACTTTGGTTTAAAAATTTCTTCCTTTTTAGGAGTGCCTGGGTTGCTCAGTCAGTTGAGCATCTGACTTCGACTTTGGCTCACATCACGATCTCATAGTTCATGGTTCAAGCCGCATGTAGGATTTTGTGCTGAGAGCATGGAGCCTGCTTTAGATTCTGTCTATCTCTCTCTTTGCCTCTCCCCAGCTTGCTCTTCCATGCACGCTGGTACTCTCTCGCTCTGTCTCTCAAAAATAAATAAACACTAAAAAAATTTAAATTTTTCTTCTTTTCTAATATTAGCATTTAAAACTGTAATTTTCTATCTGTACTGATTTAATTACATCCTACATATTTTATGTGTTCTATTTTAATGTTATTCAAAAATGTTTTCCAGTTTTTCTTGGGATTTCTTTTTTAACCTATGGTTATTCAGAAGTATTTGTTTAATTTCTAAATATTTGGAGCCTTTTCAGATAACAGGCTTATTGACTTCTGATTTAATTTCCTTACTATCACATCACATGCTATAGAAAGTTTATTCTTTTGAGCTATATTGGAACATACAGTTTAGCATGTGTTCTATTTTGATAAATGTTCCATCCTCACATGAAAAAAATATGTTACACAGATATTGGTTGAATATTCTTTAAATGTCAATTAGATTAAGATAGTTGATGATATTAAGACTGTATTTTTACTAATATTTGTGAATAGTAATTTTATCAATTAATAAGAAACAGTGTTAAAATACCTATTAGATTGTAGGTATTTTTTTTTATCCCTTCAGTTCTACCGGATTTTAGTAAAGGTATTTCAAAGCTTTTTGATTAGGTGCATATCAATTTCAGATTGTTATGTCATCCTGATAGAGTTGACCATTTTATTATTAGAAAACTCCCCTCTTTATTTCTGGTAATATTCTTAAAATGAACAAAATAGACCTTTACCTAGAGGTAAAATCCACAGCAGCTTGATTTCATTTGTTAGTCTATTTTATTGATTTATTTTTATCGGGACTATATGCCCCATTTTCCTATTTCCTTGTATGTTTAGGAATATTTAATTGTATATTAGGCATTGAGGATAACATGCTGTAGATAATGTATGTTCCATTATCTTCTTTTGAAGAGTGTTGATTTTGCTCTAGCAGGCAATTAAAAATAGATCATCCTGCACATATGAAAGATTAGTTTTATATGGGTAAAGATTAGTTTCACCTGGATGGTTTTATGTGAGGATGGCTTGTTTTGATTTTGCTCTTAGTCTTAAGGATATCCTTAGCCCTGGGCTGATAATTTTTCTCTTAAGGCCTACCTATCCGGAGTCTTTAATGAAATGCCCAAATGGCTTATGAAGCTCTTCTGACAGATCAAGATTAAAACTTCAAGCTCTGACTCCTTTATTGTGGATATCAGCTAAAATATCTGCTAATTTTTTTCAGCTTTACAAATATTCCCTTATGTTGTGTTTTTGGAGTCTGTCCTATAGGTGTGCAATGTAAAGTCTGAGTCAGTGTTTAAAATTTCAGGATTTCCCCTCTGTCCATAACTCATTTCTGGCACTTTTCGCTTCAATTTCTACCTGTACTAGCAGTCCTAAAAGCTATCCCTCTGAGATTTCCAAGCAAATAAGACTTTGGTTCTGTGTTTGAGTTCAGACTGCTCCAGTCACACAGAAGCAAAATGTCCCCGAGGGTGAAACATATAAACAGATCTTTGTTCAATGTAATTCTCTTCTTTCTAGATTGTATCACGTCCACTTATAACTTGCCTTTGGATATTTTCTAGCACCTTCAATATTTGGTTCAGGGTTTATAGTTGTTCTTAATGGGAGGATTAGTCTGATACAAACTACTTCTCCATTACTGGAGCAAAAATTAGTACCAAAATGGGATTTAGAATAGCACAAACAGGTTAATTTGTTTTCATTGACTAAATATTTACTTACTACCCAATATACTAGCAAATGTTTCAAGTATTAGAAAGGATGAATATACCAAGCCCTACCTTTAGTCTAGTAGGAAGGATAGATTCTCTGACATTAGGAAGGACAGGCTCCCTCAGATGTCTGTGATCCAGCATGAGAAAGACTAAGAGAGAAATATTTCCAAGTGCTAGGCTAGCACAATTCAGGGAGCCAGGAATTCTACCTAGTCAAGTTTTCCCAGAGGAAGTAATGATTGGATTGGATCCTGAAATAAGCATCAGAGGTTTAGCATATCAGGAATACTATGAAAGTTATGAGGAAGGAAATTTTAGACAAAAGTAACATAGATCAAATAAATGTGAAACTAGGTAGTTTGTTTTGAAAAAGGCAGATGAATATGAGTAGTAAGTTTAGTAAAGGTAAGATGAGCCCAGGTTGTGAATGATGTATAATATTAGCAACAACCATTAAAAACTACTACTAGTAGCTGAGAATTGATTATGCAAGTACTTAGGATAAACAGCATATGTTTTCTCTACTAATTATAACTATAGCCCTCTGTAGCAGGTACTTTCAGGATCCCCCATTTTTCAGATGAAGATATTGAGGTTTAGAGAGATTGAATAATTTGTACAAGGCTGTTCAGTTGGTAAGCACAGAGTTGTGATTCCCACTCACGGTCCTTAATTTCATACCCTACACACTTAACTACTCCTCTAAAGAGTTTCAAAGTGATCTCATTCATAAATTAGAAA
Organism: Crocuta crocuta; assembly: GCF_008692635.1. Classification (NCBI taxonomy): domain Eukaryota; kingdom Metazoa; phylum Chordata; class Mammalia; order Carnivora; family Hyaenidae; genus Crocuta; species Crocuta crocuta. The sequence goes on from NW_027531334.1 coordinate 8,561,393, forward strand.
GTCGGAATGATTTTTAAAAAGTGAGCGTTTTCATTAGATCTGAGTTTTAGAAAATTTAGCTTTTTGGAAATACGGAAGATTATAGAGAAAGGAGATTCAAAGATCAGTTACAGTAACATGGATGGACCTACAGGGTATTATGTGAAGTGAAATAAATCAGACAGAGACAAATCCTATATGATTGCACTTATCTGTGGAATTTAAAAAATAAAGCAAATGAATAAACAAACCAAAAGCAGAAACAGACCCATAAATACAAAGAACAAACTGATGGTTGCTGGAGAGGAGGGGTTGGTGTGAATGGGCAAAGTGAGTGAAGAGGAGTAGGAGATACAGACTTCCAGTTTGGAATGAGTGAGTCATGAGGATGAAAGGCACAGCATAGGGACTATAGTCAATAGTATGGTAATAGCATTGCATGGTAACAGATGGTAGCCAGTTTGTGGTGAACCTAGCATACATATAGAGTTGTTGAATACCTGAAACTAACATCATGTATCAACAATACTCAAATTTAAAAAAAAGGAACGTTGCTAAAATCTATATGTAATCCCTATACTTTGCAAAGGCATTCAAGTTACCCAACACTTCACCATTATTTCACTAGTTCAAACTTTTTGTGGGTTTATTATTTATAAAGAACAAAGGAGTTAAGAAGGTGGCAGAAGATTGGGCCAGGTAATTTATATGTTCTCAAATTTAACACCATCACACAATACTTTAGAGTATCATAACTCTGATTGCCATTATCCTTCCCTCTCTCCCCCATACTATTTTGTAAAACGCTAACTAATATATATTAGGGAACATTCTGATTAACCTCAGTGACCAAAGATAGTTTCAGAATTCTTAGCCAGTTTCAGATTAAAGTTGGTTCTGAAAACTGCTTCCTCCATCATCTTTAGTGATCATATATAAAGGATACACTTAAAGGTAGGCTCGATGCGAGTCACCACCAATTCAGGGATTTGGTATAAAAACTTCAGGATTGATATGGACTGCCAGCCTTTTACATAGTAGGAGTAGAATTTAATGTGGCATTAAAAAGCTAAATAAAACATTTAAGATGTAATCTTTTTTTAAAATTTGTTTAAATTTTGTTTAAATTTTTTTTTTTATTTTGAAAGAGAGAGAGAGAATGGGGGATGTGTAGAGAGAGAGGGAGAAAGAATCACAAGCAGCCTTTGCACAGTCAACACAGAGCCCAATGCAGAGCTTGGTCCCATGAATCATGAGACTATGGCCTGAGCCAAAGTAAAGAGTTGGTCGCTCAACTGCTTGAGCTATCTAGGCACCCCAAGAAATAATGTTTTAAGTCATATACTTAGTTTGAGTCTACTCATAAGATACATCAGGTCCCTATTTCAGTTCAAATAGCTGTAAAATACTTGTGGCATTTTGTGTTTTGGGCATTATTTTATTTAGTAAGTTCCATCTCTGAATTATTCTTTTTAGAAATTTTTCTGGGTAACAAGGGCCCCTGGGTGGCTCAATCAGTTGAGCGTCCAACTTTGGCTCAGGTCATGGTCTCACAGTTTGTGGGTTAAAGCCCCATATCAGGCTTTGCACTGACAGTGTGGAGTTTGCTTTGGATTCTCTGTTTCCCTTTCTCTGCTCCTCCTCCACTTTGACCCTCTCTCAAAAATAAATAGACATTGAAAAAAAAGTTTATGAAAATTTTCTGAATAACTGGTATTTGCACTATTCTACTTTTTGAAAAATTAGGTATTGCAGATGTCATAAAATGAATAAAATAACTGAGGGGTTAAGAACAGACTACCTAGGTTTGAATTTTTTGTTGCATCATATCTCAGTTGTATGGCTTTGCACTAATTTATTGTCTTCTTCAATTTATTCATCAAATGTCAGAGATAATAAGACTGCTATTGTATGAGGTCCTCATAAAGATTGAATGAGATAATAAATGCAAAGAACTTCAAACATTGTAATTATCCTAATGTTACCATTACAAATATTTGGAATTTTCTCTGAAATTTACTTAAAGATCCTGAATTTATTATAAATGTATTTGTAATTGTCTTGCATTTTCACTGATCTTGTTGTTGAATGTTTCTGGTTTCAGATCCATAAGATCCTATAATTATGTCATAAGATTTATTATGTTTAGTTGAAATCTACTTTTTTCAACAGGAGAGTCACTTATGAAACTTCTACTGATTGGAAATACCAATTTGAATGGAGAGAAGCCATTTTAGATCTGTCTTTGAAATAAACTGGGGCAGATAGCTCAGATAAATGTATTTTTCTTTTTAAAAGGAAAATGCTAAGCTGTCTGTATTCATTCCCTAGGGCTGCTGTGACAAATAACCACAAACTCGGTGGCTTACAACAAAAAATTTATTTTCTCACAGTTTGGGAAGCCAGAGGTCTGAAAGCAAGACATCACCAGGATTGAGTTCTTCAGGAGGCTCTTCGAGTCTGTTCCATGCTTCTCTTCTTACTCCTGGTAAAAGTCAGCAAGCCTCAGATTTTCTTGGCATATAGAGGCACACTCCACTCTGTCTCCATCTTCCTATCATCTTCTTTCTGTAACCAATCTTCTTCTTTCTCTAATAAGGATACCAGTCACTAGATATAGGCCAAACTGTAAATCTAGGATAATCTCATTTCAAGATGTTTAACTTAATTACATCTGCAAACACGTTATTTCCAAATAAAGTCATATTCATAGGTATGAGGGTTAGGGCTTGGATATATCTTTTTGGGGCCTGCTGTTCAATCCACTGCACTGCCAAATGCTAGATTGATATAAAAATATTATTAATCCAAAGGCAGCATAATAATTGACTAAGCACTAAAGAAAAATACATGAATTAAATATAAATTATTGCGACCAATTACAACTGAGTTGTAGAGATAATAAACTTTATGTATGAAATGATCTTTTATTCAATAGAGCATTTAATATAACCCTAAATTATCTAGACTGGAAATTATACAATGGAATGGATAATGTTTTCCACTCAGGAGTCAAAATAAAAGAACTTCAAATAGAATTTAGAAATAACATTTATTTCAGCCTAATTTTTTATTTTATCATGGGAGCCTGTATAAGAGAAACAGTTCTCTATATTATATACTGCATTTATTTTGGATTCTCTTATATCAGTTTGCAAACTTGTTTAATGAAGAGAATGTGGACTTTACAGTTCAGCAGACTTGGGTTGAAATGTCATATCATCACTGTTAAGCTGTGTGATTCCAGGAAAGTAAATTAACCTATTTGTGTCCCAGCTTTCTCATCCGTAAAAAGAATGTGGTAATGCTGACTTCCCAGGTTATTTTAACTTGCTGTTAGGATGAACTTTAGGAATTGTATAAATGGGACCTGATATAGGAGTTTTCAGTATTGTGAACTTCTCTTTCCTCTGCTTGGCTGTTCAAGCCGCGGGCAGTCTGATCAGGAACAAAACAAAACAAAACAAAACAAAAACTAGTGAAATGTTAAAGACATTTTTAATTGATATTTTTCACCTTAACTCTCCCTGTGCAACTTGAAATAGTTTATGGATGACTTCTCATTAATCTTACCAGTATCTGATTGTGATAGATAAGGTATGTAGCAAAACTCTCTCTCTGTCTCTTCTCTCTGCTTTTCTGTCTCTCTGTCTCTTTCTCTCTCTCTCATACACACACACACATGCACACACAAGTATGTTAATTTTTCATAAGTTTACTCAGACCACAGATCCAAACACGTGCTAATTATTTATGGTGATCTTTCTTATAAAAAAAAAAAAGAAGTTTAATCCATATGCTGTGCTTAAGACAATTGACTGCTACTGAAATTTGTTTTGTTTTTCTATTCATAAATTGGAGACGGAGTCATGATCGGAGTAATTGTATTTGGACAATCTTAAGGCCTTGCAACAAGTCTTTTGCCAAGTTGGTAGAAGTATTTATGTATGTTCTTTTTCAATCCAGGCTGTTGGTGACTTGTGACAGTTTTAAGTTCCCAGAAATGTGTGGAGACTGGCAGCCTGTCAGGAAGACATACAAGGAACCTTTTATGTTGGCGATTTATGGAAGCTCAGATGCAATTTAATGTCTGAGGTGTAAAAACTTGATCTTGTTGCTGATCCAGAAATCAGATTTGAGAATCGTGACTCATATTTGTTAAAAGAGATATAACAAAAGAAAACTAATTTATTGAGCAAATGGGCCATATTGCTCTTTGATGAGAATTTTGGCAACATATTAAGAAACCTAACCATATTGATATACATTTATTTATAAATCTGTGTAGTAAGGAGGCCAGAGACCCACACTTATATATAATCATGTACATTTATAGTTGTGTGTGTTTAATTAGGAGCATTCATGTTTTTAAAAAATTTTTATAACTGAAAAAAGTTAAAACTGCTGAACATCCAAACAAGAGTAGAGGAATGCTTTTCAAAGTGTGGGCATGGAAAAAATTAACTGGGCTGCAAAGAACATATTATTATAAGGTACCCCAACATATTAATGAAAGAATTGAGGCACAGAAAGACTCTATAATGCCATATAGTTAGCCAGGGGAAGCTGAGCTTCCTGACTCAAAACTATCATATTCTTATTGGATGCTACCAGAAACTGGTATGTTATTGGTCTACTGATGTAACATGGGTCTTGTAAGGGAGTGAAGGATCATGAGCCTATCAGGGTTTGGAGGGGCTGAGGGGAGATGGCTGTCATGAGAAGGAATTAGCAGAGTTGTCATCGTTCTTATTCTTAATATTTCTTAAGAGCTTTATTTTTTTTTCCTTTGGATTATCATGGCCATACTAATTGTATTGTATAGCTGTGATGGCTAGCTTGAATTTTCCAGGTATTGGCCTTCAGAAATGGACACATTTCTAACATATAAGCTAAGTCTTTCATCCCATGGGAAGCTAGGCCATAAGAGTTATGCATACTTTATTAATAGCCTTAAAATTATTCTAAATTTTAAAAATTTCTAATTAAGTATTTCAAGCATATAGGAAAGTATGCAGGTAATATAAAAGTTTTTCATGGACCCACAACCAAGATTTGCCCTTCTTTCCTTCCTCCTTTCCTCCCTCCCTCCCTTCCTTCCTTCCATATTTGATTCCAACCTTTATCTCAGAAGAGTTATAATTCATATGAAAGCCTGTATTGAAGGTTAAGTTTTGATTTCAATACGAAGAAAACTTATCTTCAGTGTTATTTATAATCATTTATGTGTATGGGTGTGAATGTGTGTGGGTATTTACACATGCTTGATTTAGAAATGTATTCCTTTAGGGCTAAGCATCACCTTGCAATGGTTTTTTTCATACACATAAAAATATATATTTTTTGCTAATGAGTAGGTATGTAAGAAAAGCACCTAAAGTGCCTGTATCCTCCTCCTATAATCAGAATCTTAATGGAACAATAGAAATTTTACAGTTGTTTCCAAGGTTTGAAAGAATGACAGAAGGAAAGTACTTCATTAGGATAAAACTATGGATTTTTTTTTCCAGTTAAGCTTATGTAGGTAAGAAGTATTGATTCATCCCCACTATCTGATAAGTTCGTGAGTTTCAGCATCTTTTAGCTCAATGGATTTGCTGATTATTTTACTATGATAACTATAGCATTTTAAATACAGTCTAAGAAAGTACCATGTCATATAGCAATAAGATACATGTCTCCCATCATGAAACTTGTATTTATAGGAGGCCTAATATAATATATCCCAACATATTGGCTTTTTTGTTTTGTTTTGTTTAAAACAAATTATGCAGTTAATTTCTATGCCAGGTTACAGGTTAGGGGAAGGACGACACAATTTTCAGTAGAATGGTTAGGAAGGCCTTCCTGAAGAGGTGACAGTTAAGCAGAAATTTTACTTATTTGAAGGAAAAAGCCATGGTATATCTAAGATAGAACATTCCAGAAAAAAGGTTCTGGAATAGCTGGTGTAAAGGCCTAAACTGCCTTTGTTTAGGACGGGCCAAGATAGGTTGAACAACAGAAAGAAGCCAGATCGCATGGGGCCTTATAAACAGTTGGTAAATAAGGAGTTTGGATTCTATTCCAAGTGTGATCAAAATCAGTGGATTAGTTTGAGCATGGAAATCACTTATCTGATTTACATTTTAAAGAGGTCATTCTATGTGCTCCAGAAAGATAGACAAAAGGAGACTATAGGCTAGTATAGTTATTCAGACAACTGTATGTTTTGTTTGGAGAGAACAGTGGAGATGGTACAAAGTGGTTGGATTTTGGATGTGTTATTAAGATAGTCTTACTTAAGACTTGCTCCGATTAAAATAACATTTCAAATAAGTGATGAAAGGATAGACTATGGCTTGAGGAACCATATACCTTTCTCATTGACCAAAATAAATGTCAAATGAATGAAAGAGTTAATGTTTTAAAAATCTATAAAAATATCAGAAGAAAAATGTAGAAATATACTTTTATACATATGTGATTAAGACCCAATGATCAGAATCCAAAAATAATCCAAAAAGGCAAAAGAAAGTATTTGAGATTATATAAAATAAAACAAAGGAAAATATTCTAAATTTATAAAGATTTAGAAATTATAAAGATTACCTGTAGGCCAATTAAAAGCACAATGAAAGAGGGGACACAACATAGAAACAAGAATTTCAAGGAGAAACAAATGTAGTCAATGAATAAGTGAAAACAATTCACAGCTTCATCTCAAATCAAGAAATGCAAATTCAAATGAAGATTTAAATCCTTATACTAATAGGTGTTTGAAAGATGGCTAATATCAGGTGTTAGTAAGAAGGTAGGCAAAGAAATGCTTTCATACATTGTGGATATTCATAAATTGTGGATGAGAGTATAAATTAACTCATCCTCATTGGAAAGCAACATAGGCACTGTCAATCAAACTGCCATTTCATTTGATTCCTAAGTATCTGTCATAGGTGTGCAGAAGCATGTACAAGGATATGCATTTCACCATTGTAATAGCAGTGAAAGACTGGAAGCCAGAACATCTATCAAAAGAGACAACCAACTGAACTATGGCACTTACATGCTATATAATGCTATGTAGGAATTGGATAATCTGCATGTCCCTAAAAAGATCCCCAAACCATTGTCAGGAAAAAAAACCCCTCAAAATGCAAACTAAGTTATGAAACAATTCATGAAGCCTGGCCCTATTTAGGTAAAAACAAAACAAAACACACACACATACAAATTCAGAAACAGAAACAAAAAGCCCCGTACGTACTATGTGTATATGTATTTAGATACTAGTGTATTTTGTATGTAGGTTTATGTACATGCACAAAAGCCTACACATATGCACATAAAATTGTTAACTCTGATTACATCTAGGAAGAGGAATGGATTTGAGGTAAGAGTAGGAAAGTAATTTTAGTTTTTGCTCTCTGTAGTTTGTAATGTTATAAATTTTCTTTGAGTATATACTCATGTATTCCTTATCTAATTAAAATTAAATTTTTATGTGTACTGATTAGTCCATTTGGCAAACCATATAAACTCATCAATTTGACTGAATTATTCCCAGAATGAGACTAACTCATTTTTAAGTCTACATGGTTTCCATTCATCAACCTAATGTGCATCCCCCAATTTATTTGGCTCTCAGCCCTGCCAGGCAATAATCATCTAATTATTTCTCCAGTCCTTTCAGGAATAATCCAATACTTTCCACCCTTTCTCTATTCCCCCATTTCTCCACCTTTCTTGTCACCCTCCACTGATGATCTCTGGTTTTAATACTAAGAGAAGAGACTAGTATGCAGAAATGTCTCACGTTTCTACTTCTCTGTGACAAACTTTTTATTTTCAATTCCTCTTTTATTTATATGTTTTATTCCCTACTACAAACTGTATTACTACCATCCTTTCAGCCATTATACTTTGTTAAGGGACAAATTGTGCCTTGCACTTCCTGGGGTAGGGGGCTGGATTCCTGTTGGAGTCCTAATCCTGACTACCTCAGTGTATGACCTTATTTGGAGAGAGGGTTTTTGAAAAGTCACTAAGGTAAAATGAGTTTGTAATCCACTATGACTGGCATCCTTACAAGAAAAGGAAATTAGGACCCAGACACGTACTGATGGAAAATTGTGTGAAGACAGAGAAGACTGAATTCTACAAGCCAAGGAGAGAGGCTTCAGAAGAAACTAACCCTGTTGACACCTTGATTTCAGACTTGGAGGCTCCAGAATTGTGAGAATAGAAATTTCTGCTGTGTGAGCTGCACAGTCTCTGGTGTTATGGCAGTGCTAGCAGACTAATACACACAGAGGAATTTCTTTTTTTGAACTAATCCCCACACTATCCCATTTGTTCCTTTTTCCTGGTATGATATTTCTCTTTTGTATTTTCTGATCTATATTTTCTATTGATTTCTCCCCTTCTAACTAATATATACATTGGTGTGTAAATAGAAAAATAAATATGTGCACTCAGCTTATGCATACACTCATAGTCCCTGCCATTGAGAGAAACTAAAACAACCACTACTACAACAAACATCTTTGGCTCCACATTTCTCTCTAATGTGTCTGTTTTGATATTCCCATCAACTTAAGGAAATATTAGGTTGCACTTTTTACATCCCCTTCAAAATATTCCATTTGATTTTCGACCTAACTCAGTCTGGATTATGCTTTCACCACCACAGCACTGCCATTGCCCCTTCCAAGATAACTAGCCATCCATAATTTCACCAATGAGGAAAGGGAGACTTTGTTTTTTTGTTTTTTTTTTTGTTTGTTTGTTTTNTGAAAAGTTGTATAATTTGCCCAGGGTCACACAGCTAGAAATAACCATGCCAAGTTTTGAACCTAAATTAATTCCAAAGCCTTTAAAAATATCATAAAAACATCATTTTAATGCATCATGAAGCTCATGCTTCTAGGATGCTTCAGATCAAAGCTACCTACCTGCAGGAAGTAGGAGAGTCATCGTGATACAGACTTAAGGTTAATACAGGGCTGAAAAGCAGGAGACAACTGGAACCCTGGTCTGTCTTCCTGGTGAGTACGTGGGAAGTCCTGATTGTGTGAACGCAGAGGGCAGCTGATGCCATCTGTAGAAGGTCTATTTTAACGAAATTGCCACCCATGTTAGTGTTGAAAAAGGAATGCAAGGGTGTTGGAATATACAGTAAGTCTTAGTTTGTGAGCATAATTCATTCCAGCAACATGCTTGTAATCCAAAGCACTTATATAGCAAAGCAAATTTCAAGAACCATTGGCTCAGTTTTGATCACGTGACATTCAGCATCACATACGACTCGTATTGCAAAACATCACTTGTTTATCAAGTTAAAATTTATTAGTAATGTTTGCTCGTCTTCTGGAACACTTGTAGAACAAGTTACTTGCAATAACTTGTTTTACTGTATGACAGAAAAGATTTAGAAATGAGGAAAAGAAAAATATGTCTTGACATTAAGTTCACAAAGAATTATTGTAAAAAGAATAGTCTCTTACAAGGCTTTTGTGAAGATGGTCATGCCATTTCAAATTAAGTAAGAGGGAGGGTGCCGAAAAGATATTGTGAGAAGTTACAAACTTCATATAAAGCAGCAACTGATTTTAATAAAAAATAGATGTTTGTTGAGTTCCTACGATGCCCCAGGTACTAGTCTAGTGCATTACCTGTGTTGTGTTGTTAAAATCGCAGAACAAACCTGTGAAGTAGACTGGGTAACTGGATGACTTTTATCTGTATTTTTTGTAGTTACCAAGCTTCCACAGATAACATGTGAATAAATCATCTTAACCCAAAGTAAATAAAGGGACAATATGAGCGTACATCAGAAAGATAGTATATCTTAAAATCAGCCTAACATAAAGCCTTGACCCTGAAGCACTTTCAAGATGGAGATATTTCATTTAGCAAAAACAGAAACAATGAAGAAATATGCACATGGGATGTCAGATCTTCCATTGTGCATTCAAACTGAGTATACTTTTATGAGAAATTCAAAGTGAGAAAGCTTATCAAATCATAGTAAAAATTGGTCTAGATTCCATATATCAGATGTGATAATGTAATATATTTTACCTGTTTTGAGACTTAGAGGGAAAACGGCTTTATTAAACTTTTCATTGGTCTCTAATTAGAGCTATTAACTCACTAGTAAGTGGGTAGCAGGCAGCTGACAAAGAGGTAAAATAATTGTGCCAGGGTACTATCTGTATGTGTTATATACAAAAGGTAAGAGGGTAAGCACTTGAATTAAAACACCAGAATTTTTAAGTCTTTTATAAGAAACAATTTGGCTCATTTGGGGAACAAAATAGGGAATTGTTTCTTAGGTCACTAAAAGGAAAATTGGATCTCACCAGACGATTTGTAGCTTGCTGTGACAGTGGCCAAGTGATTATATTAGGTTGCAGAAGTAGATGTAATTTAACAGGAGTTCAGATGGGACTTTTGACAGTCTATCATAGGAAAAGTTAATAAGCAAAATGCTAGATTTCGGTGTAAGTGTGAACCTAGCTAAAAGACTGATTGTAGCCTAAAATAATATAGGATAGCAGGAAATTGCAGCAAATCCTCATGGAGAGGTGACAAATGGGGTCCTTCAGGACTGATTGCCAAGCCCATTATTTTTAACACACTGGGTAAGTTATGGTGTCTGAATTAGTTGATAACATTAAGGATCCAATTTTATTTTTTGGAGAAGTTATTGAGTTGAACACTTCAGTTGCTTTGAAATTTTTTTTAAAGCTATGACTATTTAGACTAATTTTGCAAACTTTCACATTTCTTAGGCTTGGCGGAGAGAGAATTTCAAGTTCCCACCTAGAAAATATATGTCCCTTCATCACTGTTGGTGACTATGTATGAGTTTCCCGTGGTTGGAAATATTGGTTAATAAATATTTGTTGAATATTTTCTATGTATAGGAGATTCCCTGTATTGTAGTAATAAATTGATGAAAATGCTTTCATTTTCCTCAAGTGTGGGAGGCAGTTGAATGCTGGAAAGTGATAATAAATTTTGGCAAGGATCCCTAGGCCAAGGATTATGAGAGCACAGAAGAGGGGAAGCTATTTTATCTAGAATTCAGGGCAATCCACCTCATAGAAGGAATGTTGATCTAATCTTGATAGTGAAAGTCATTAGATGGAAGGGTTAGTGAAGACGCAGAGGAGGGCACTGCATGTGTAAAGGCACGGAGGTCTGAGGGGAAACAGAGGACGGCCATGCACGTAATCTAGAGTCTCAGGTGTACAGTAGATTGTAAAAATGGCTGCAATTCTTCCTCTCTCTTGACCCATGACATTAGCAGTGTAACTTTTTAGTTCTTCCCATAGAGAAACTGAGCCTACTTACTCACCTCTTGAATCAGGACTGGCTTTGTGACGGACTTTGGCCAATAGAATGCAGCAGAAGAAATGTGCTAGTTCTGAGCATAGTCTCAAGGGGCCTTGACATTTCTCCTCACTCTTCTGGAAGCTTATCTAAGCCACTGTGTGAACAAGCATGGGCTGTGCTTCTAGAGGCTTAGAAACCATGTAAAAGTCAACCATTCTAGCTAAGGCCATCCTAAAACAATCTAGTATAAGCCACTTTGGCAACTCACATGGATGCATGAGTGAACTCAGAAGAGACCAATAGAACTGCCCACCTAAGCCCAGCCCTACTCACCAAACTGAGCAATAAAGATGACACAAATGTGGCAAAAGCAAATTCATACAGTAAAACAATGAGGCTGAATAGAAGAGCAGAGCGATGCTCTGTCTTTTGGGTTCTACACTTAAGGTGGTAAGAACTAATAGTTACCCAGATATCAGGCTTCGATTATTTTTTCCCATATTGATAGCTTTAGAGAACTCTAAATGTATCCTGCAAGCACATCTTTAATCACTTATTTATGGGTGCCTAGAAGAAATAACCATATTTAAGTTATGCCTAATGATTGAAACAAATAGCTTTATACAAATCGAATTCCCAAGTTGGGTTCAACTGTGTCAGAGAAACGTAATACTATCCCATGTAAAGGTGCTCAGGAAAGCGTATTTGGGGGGAAGCAAGATAGCCCATTTGAAATGGTATTCTGAAGCCTCTTATAATTTATGGATGGTATCGCTTCCCAGAATTCTTTCCTTTACCTTATTTTTGCCAACATATCTTATCCTGCTTCTTCATCCTCATTGGCATGTTCCTTGTAACATTGTATTTAATCTGAAAATTGTAAATTGTCATAGAGAAGCTAGATGTTATAGGCTGATGTATGATGATGTATGTCTTTTAAAGGGTGTGCTTCAGCTACTTTTTAAAAATGTTTTAATTCTGGGCACCTGGGCGGCTCAGTTGGTTAAGTGTCCTACTTCAGCTTCGGTCATGATCTCAGTGTTTCTGAGTTCGAGCCCTGCATTGGGCTCTGTACTGACAGCTCAGAACCTGGAGCCTGTTTCAGATTCTGCATCCCCCCCTCTCTCTGACCCTCCCATCACTTGGTCTCTCTCTCTCTCTGTCTCTCTCTCTTTCTCTTTCTCTCTCTCTCAAAAATAAATAAATGCTTATTTTTGAGAGAGAGGCAGGGAGGAGCAGGGGGAGAAGGGGACAGAGGATCCAAAGTGGGCTCTGTGCTGACAGCAGAGAGTCCTTGCAGGACTCAAACTCACCAACTGTGAGATCATGACCTGAGCAGTTAGACACTTAACTGACTGAGCCACCCAGGCGCCCCTGCAGCTACTTTTGATTGAAGCATGTGACACAGTCATCAACAAGCCATGGGTATACAAAGATGACAAACAACCTCTGATTTACAAAGCAAATATGCTAGCCTATCATAAGCCTGTGGAAATGTTTTTCTGCTAAGTCAAAACTAGAATGATTGAATGTGGCATTGTTTGAAGGTAGAATCAAGATGAGGTTTGGGGAAGAAAATTCTGCTTCTCATCTCTTTTTTACCCCACAATTAGGGAGGATCACAAGATGGTTGTCAATTTCCCCATGGGTTAGTTGTGTGAGAAGTACATGTGTGTCCTCATATATATGTATGTATATTTAAAGATGTTATGCCATATGTACCTGCAATAGTCATTTATCTTGATCAGTGGTTTTGGTTAAATTATCCCCAGATATTCACTAACCATCTATCCCCTTCCCAGAATGATATTGATTTTGAAATAGAGTCCAAAGAAAAATAAGTTAGAGTCCCTGACTTTAAGATCCTCATACACTGGATATGCAAGGCTAACCTACCTGAAGAATTTCAGACAGCCCACATCTAATGCTGCATTTGAACACAGCATTACCTGGAATTTTCAAAAGCTTATTTCAGCTAACTGGTCATATTTCATACCTGACCTAGCATATCTGGTATAATTCTTATATGGTAATGATATTATCATTGGGAAATTATTCCCCTTCAAAGGTATTTTTTTTACAAAGGGAGAAGAAGGCAGGAAACCATTAGAAACCAATTCACTTGGCAACTTTCTTTCATGTCTAGATTTTGAATCCCACTGTTCCATCCCCCCTCTGATAAAGAACTGTGACAAAGGTCATCAGTGGCAANAGTGTTCACATCCTGGAATTTTCAAAAGCTTATTTCAACTAACTGGTCATATTTCATACCTGACCTAGCATATCTGGTATAATTCTTATATGGTAATGATATTATCATTGGGAAATTATTCCCCTTCAAAGGTATTTTTTTTACAAAGGGAGAAGAAGGCAGGAAACCATTAGAAACCAATTCACTTGGCAACTTTCTTTCATGTCTAGATTTTGAATCCCACTGTTCCATCCCCCCTCTGATAAAGAACTGTGACAAAGGTCATCAGTGGCAAAGCTAATTGGGTTCCTTTGATCTCTTACAAATGCCTTCTCTCCTCAGGATCCCTCAGGTTCCTGTCAAGAACCACTTAGGGCAGCAAGTCTCCAGACATTTCCTTCCTTAGGGGAGATAAGTCATATGTGACTGAAAGGAGGTGATTACACATCAGGGGGCAGTGAGCAATATTATAAGGCAGGTAAAGTTAGACTTAGTCTTCCTCACCTCCTCTTTCTGAAGGCTCATCCCTGCACTGGGGTTCCCCAGCAGCTTCCAGCAACCCTTTGTCAGTGAGAACATCTCATCCACAACCATCCGACCATCTGGATATGCCTGCTGGGGAAGAGTTCTTGACCTTTCCTTCCCCCCCTCCTCTTTATCCAAGTTTATCTAACCTTCAGCCCATTTGCTTCAGGTCTGTTTTCTATTAGAAAGTGATAATCTGGCTTGTAGCAGTAGGTTTTAATGAGAACTCTTCATTCTTTACCCACCCACCATATAACACATTACATTTTAATAGGGGCCTTGGGGAACAGTGATCTAACCTGAGAGAACAATTTCAGCCATGATATGTGATAATTTGGTACCTCTAAGCAGTCATCAAATACTTGCAGAGCCTTCTTTTTGTTACAGTGGAAATTTATTCTTTCCTTTCTCAGAGTTGTTGAGAGTCGAGTATATTTGATTCTATCTGAAGAAAATGTAAAAATTTTGGAATCCCAGCTAATCACTTCACTTCCTTTCTATTCCTTGCCCAAAGCCAGCAGCAAAATTTTGAACATACCTTCTTTTAAACTTTTATCCTAGTAAAGCAAACAAAACAAAACAAAAGAGAACAAAAAAAAAACCATATTGCATTTTAAAAACTTATACTTTTTTGCCTTTAAAAAGAAAGGGTGAGTGTATGTGAGTGTGGGCAAACTTGTCTCTTATGTGTGCATGTGCTTGAATGTGGGACGGGTGTTGTGTTTAATTGGGACTTGTATTAATGTTCTATTATTACATAACAACTAGTAAATAATACAATAAAAAGTAAAAAATAAATAATACAAAGTATTATGCACTCTGTGGCTGGAAACAGCACCTATGCAATTATCTCACATTTCTGTAGGTCACAAGTCCAGGTATGGCTCACCCAGGTTCTCTGCTTAGGGTCCTATCAAGCTGATATGAAGGTGTTGATGTGAAGGTGTTGGCCATGGCCGGGTTCTTATCTAAGGGCTAGGGTCCTCTTCCAACACCATTCAGGTTGTTAGTGGAATTCAGTTTGTTTGATCAAACGTCCTCTTTTCTTGCTGGCTATTGACCAAGGCTACTCTCTGTTCTTAGAATTTACCTGGACATTGCCTTCCACATGGCTTTCTCTACAACATTGCCATTTGCTCCTTCAAGACCAGCAGGAGAATGTTGCTTTGACTTCTTTCTCTTATTTGTAAGCCCTCTTTTAAAATGACTCATCTAGGGACGCCTGGGTGGCTCAGTTGGTTGAGCTTCGGACTTCGGCTCAGGTCATGATCTCACGGTTAGTGGGTTTGTACCCCGTGTTGGGCTCTGTGCTGACAGCTAGCTCAGAGCCTGGAGCCTGTCTTTGGATTCTGTATCTCCCTCTCTCTGACCCTTCCCTGCTCATGCTCTCTCTCTCTCTCTTTCTCTCTCTCTCGCTTTCTTTCTCTCTCACAAAAATAAATAAAACATAAAAAAAAAAGGACTCATCTGATTAGGTCAGGCCCACCCACACTAAAGAGGAGGGGACTATACAGGATGCACACACCAGTGGTGAAAATTTTGGAGACACTCTTAGAATTCTTCTTACCACAGAGATTTCCTTGGTTTTCTTCTAAATATTCAGTGAGAGGGTAAAAATATGGAAGGGAAAAATAAATGAATAGCTGTAATAAGAAAAGAAAGTAAAGATTCCCCCTGAGGGTGAAACTGCAGACCCAAATATATGTAGCACCCTATCTTTCCCTAGGAACATCCAATGGAACTTTCTGCAAGAATGCAAGTGTTCTGTATCTTCTCTGTCCAGGAAAGTAGCCAGTAGATGTCTGTGACTGTTGAGAATTTGAAATGTGGCTAATAAATACTGGATTTTAAATTGTATTGATTTTTAAATAAATTACATTTAAATTTAAATCGCCAGATGCCTCAAGTGGCTACCCTGATGTGCAGCAGCACTTGAGAGCAAGATGTAACCTCCAGTGCATCTTCACATTCCTGAGTTACTGAGTCATCTCCCACATGCTGAAATATTCTGTGTGGAGTTTATATTCTACCTTTAGTTTCCACCTGTGCCTGGGATTTCAGTTTAAATTCAGTTACGATCTTTATAGTTTACATCTGCCTCTGGCTTCCTGCCAAATTTGCAGCTTTAGATATTGTGTCATTTCCTATATAAGTTCATAATTGTTAAAAGTTCTAACATCATTTAG
The DNA here is from genome assembly GCF_008692635.1 of Crocuta crocuta. NCBI lineage: Eukaryota > Metazoa > Chordata > Mammalia > Carnivora > Hyaenidae > Crocuta > Crocuta crocuta. Next base: position 8,577,596 of record NW_027531334.1, read on the forward strand.
TCTAATCTCCTAATCAAAACAGAAATCCTTTCTCTTCTCTACCTTTGTCACACACATGCCTCCCAAATAGTGATTGTCGACTTTATTGAGCATTTACTCTGTACTCACAGCACTGAGTTAGCGGCCTCGTACATGGTCTCATTCAATCTTTACAAAGACCCCATGTAGCATTCCTATGATGCTGGTTTTACAGAATAGGAAACCTCTTCATGGAGAAAATAAGTAATTTCTTAAAGTCTCATAATTATTTATTGCTGAAATAGAGATCAATCTCAAGTTCCTTGTCCACAATTACCCTCGATTTTAACCTATAAACTATATAACAGCCACTCTTGCTAAGTGTAATTAGGACTGTCTCTAATATTATTAGTGGCAGTGAGCCCATAATCTTGAGAGGCAATGCATTCTATCTCCTGGCAGCTTTAAGAGAGATTTGGTTCTTCTGTGTCTTTCAGTGGTTTCTCATGCAACAAACAGCTAAGATTTCTTTCTCTGGGTTTTCTTTGTTAGGTTTGATCCAGTTTTTTTTTTTTTTTAATGTTTCTATTTATTTTTGAAACAGAGAGGCAGAATATGAGAGAGGAAGGAACAGAGAGAGACAGAGACACAGAATCCGAACCAGGCTCCAGGCTGTGAGCTGTCAGCACAGAGCCCTGCGCAGGGCTTGAACCCACGAACTGTGAGATCATGACCTGAGCTGAAGTCAGGTGCTTCTGAGCCACCCAACCCCAGGTTTGATCCAGGTTTTAAGTGTGGCTCTGCAAACTCTGAACTCTAAAAATGAACATATTCTGTGAGTGCTCATAAATTCTCAGCTTATACCAAAGACAAACATTTGTGCCGTGTTTGAAGCTAAACTAAGAGAGTAAGATCAATCCTGCCATCAGCAGCGAGAGCCATGTAGGTTTATTTAGAAAAACGTAAAGATGTGGCCTGTGATATAGAAGCAAGAATGAGATTCTAATACAATGCAATAGATATTATTTCTACTGTGGAGGGTTTGATGATGCAAACTTACAAGGCTGGCGCAAAATGAAAATACATTTTTTAAAAGCAAGGATAAATTGCTGGAAATGGTATTAAAATGTAAAGCTTTATTTTTTCCCTCTCGCTTGCAGTTTCTTCTCTTGATTTATCAGTGTTGTATTTGCTATTTAATGATCAGAGTTGGGAAAGATTAGTATTTTTAATTTTAGCATAACGTTTGCTGTTTATATTTATATTGCATAATGCTACTCGTAGATGCAAAAGGTAACTCCTATCCAGAGTCACCAAAATGATGCAACTCGTATTTAGTAGCTCACACGTGCATATACATTTTGTTTTTACGAGGACAATGGAAATGCTGCACAAGGCTAACTCAGCTGTTTCCATGTACTTCCGATATGCATACTCTCTGCCGACACATTCTACCTTCAGTCTGCTGAGTGATGAAGTACTAAAAGCTAAAGGGTCTGTGGGCTGCTCTCCCTATTTTTTCTTTTCCTACTCTGCCATCATCTTCTGTATAGTGGTTGGTTAATAGAGAAAAATAACACGAGTAAGAAATGATAACATAGGATTTCTTGATTGTGTTCTTGGGATGTCATCCTTGTGGTCAGTGATTGAATTGCTTATTCGCACTTTGTTCTGAACAGCTACATAGTCTCTTTCTCCTTCTGTCACCACACTGAGGAAGAATCTCTCTCTCTTCCTCTCTCTCAAGAGAAAGAGAGATACATAATACATAATACATAGATATATAGATATAGATATCCATCCCAAGTAAAAATTTCTTTTTTACCCGAAGAACATTTTTAGTAATCTACTTAGAACTCTGTGCTCACAAAACCTAAAACATTTTTATTTCCTATGGCCTTTTTGTCTATTTCTCTTTTAAAAAGAATCTCCAAATATAAAAAAGAGCTTTTTAACTTACATCCAGACCTTTGACTAAAGATGTCTAAGCTGACACTGACACCATCTTTCAATTTTTTATTTTCACTCTCAAAACTTGTTTTACCACAGATAAGGAAATGTTTAGTTTTTTGTTTGTGTCAATATCAGAAAACATCACCTCTGAACTTAACTTTTCTTCTTCAGCTATAAACTAACCTTTTTAAAAATGTATTTGTGGGGCGACCTGGCTGGCTTAGTTGGTTAAGTGTCCAATTCTTGATTTTGGCTCAGGTCGTGATCTCACAGTTGTGAGATCAAACCCCGCTTTGGTCTCCAAGCTGGCATCCAGCCTGCCTGAAATTCTCTCTCTCCCTTTCCTTCTGCCCCTTCCTATCCCCTTTCTCTCTCTAAAATAATGTGTGTGTGTGTGTGTGTGTGTGTGTGTGTGTATTTGTGAAATAAATTCAATATCTCAGTCATGTATGGAGCACTTTCATGTGACATACAGTGTGCTAAGCATTTAAATTATTCCCAATCCTTGGTGTAATCTTATCAAATGTATATAATGTATAGAATTGGTCTAGATGCTAATGGCTGACTGGGGCATAAGAAATTACCTCACATAAAATTCAAAACTATTCCTATAGCCACAAATATAGCCATAAAATCAGAATTGAGATGCCTGCAGATCTTTTCATTAAACAAAATAAACTAAATAAAAATAATACTGGTAACAAGATCTCTAGATTATAGACGATTTATTATTTTCCCCTAATTGAAGGCCCTGAAAGGAACAGACAATATCCTATTTTTTTTTGTTTGTTTTTTTTCCCCCTAGCTCCAACTGCTAATGTTGTTTCTGGCACATAGCTGAAGTTCAAAATATGTTTGGAGATTAAATTCAGGAAATTTAATGAGAATAAAATAAATTGCTATTGAGTTTTTGTGTTCGAAATGTATTTGAAGACACAGTTTTTCATTAGCTCTTCTCACCAAAGGACACATCCCATTGTACTATTAGAACAATCAAGTTTCAACACTTTAAATATTTTTAAAATACTTTTAAAATTTTAAAATTGATCAACTTGTCTTTGTGCAAAAAGAGGCAAAAGTCCTAGAAAGAACACACGCATAGTTATAGTACCAAGGACTTCTTTGTGTTCATCAAGTTATTTCATTCTGTTCTATATCTTCATCCCATAGCAGTCTTGATTGGAAGCTGAAGCATTGCAGCAAGAACAATTGTATAATTAGAAGACAATCATTTGCTCTGGCAACATCTTGAAAGTATGAGTTTTAAAGAACAATTAAAATTTCTATGTGTTTGATTGGAATGTGTTTATCCTGATTAACAATTTACCAACATTTCTTTCTACAAACCTTCTCTGAAAAAATCTCAAAAACATTTTAGCTTCCCTATGGGCTATTAGGTGATATGTATTTTTAATTCTAAAATAATCGAAGGCTTATAGTGAACTTCTTACCTCATTCCATTTCTTTCCCCCATGGCAGAAGAACTGCTTTAAATAAAGAATTCAACCTATCTAGAGGCACCTGGGTGGCTCAGTCGGTTAAGTGTCCGACTTCCGGTCAGGTCATGATCTCACGGTTTGTGGGTTCGAGCCCTGCGACAGGCTCTGTGCTGACAGCTAGCTCAGAGCCTGGAGCCTGGTTCTAATTCTGTATCTCCTTCTCTCTCTGACCCTCCCCTGCTCACGCTGTGTGTGTCTCTCTCTCTCAGAAATAAATAAAACATTAAAAAATTTAAAAAAAGAATTCAATCTATCTATAGTTCTACAGCGAAATGCCAAAAGTCAAAATAATGAAATTAGAAGACCAAAGTTTGAAAAGTGCCATAAATGGAATAATCCACACTTGCAAACTTGAGAAGTTTTCAAATCAGATAATTAATATAGAGGAAACAGATCTATATCTGCTCTTTGAAAAAACATGGCAGAAGTAATGACTATAGTTGCCTGCCATTCAGAGTATCTTTATCAGAGGACAGTTTGATAACGAGATTCTGCACAAAAGAAATAGATACTTTTAGAGAGAAGCCATGATGTAAAATGGATTCTTAATAAGACATATAACAGACGTTGAAATATAATACTTGTGGATTGCAGTGGTGAGAATATTTCCAGATTAAACTTCTCTAGTTGGTAATTTTTATGAAAGCTATTTTAATTGTAGTACTCGTAATGCTATTCTGTAATTTTACTGGGGTCTGTCATTGGCAAAGGGCTTTTTTAAACTTACAAAAAATTCTATAGGATAAGTCATTTCTCCATTTTAGCCATTAAGAATTACAGGGTAAGGGCATTGCTTAAAATCTTACAGAACTTTTGCTAAGGTAAGAGAGTACATACCCGTTTTCTTAGTTTCTTGTTCTTATTTCCTGAACCTTAAACCCAGAACTTCCTGATCACATTCTGGTGCATTTTACCACAGAGTGAACTAGGTAACTCCTCCCCCAATCTCTCTTTGTTAGGAATTTACAAATCCCTCCCAATGAATGCAGGGACTAAATACCATCTTTACAGGTCTTGAGTCCAAGGATCTATCTCAACAAACATGAGCCTAGGTGGAAAATGAAAAGTAGAAGTTTGTTTAAAAGTAATCTTTCAAAAAAAATAATAATACCTTTCATAAGTAAGCATTGTAATAAATGCAAAACTAAAAGAAATTTCCCTTCTTTTAGCTTCTTTCCATGATAACACATGTGGTCACAATGTATTTGGTTTTCTGTACATATCCATTATGACTTTTTATATTATCTAAATTTATAAGTGAAAATTTCAGTTGTTTTCCTCATACCCAAATGCCTCTTTACCAAATCACACATACTATTTTATTTTATTTTATTTTATTTTATTTTATTCTTTCACACATACTCTATGCTACCTCCCACTGCTTATTGAAAAGTACTTTTTCAAATTTTTCTTCCTAATATTGTTCCCATAGAATTAGGGTTGCCAGGTTGAGTAACCAAAATAGGTAGTACCAGTTAAATTTGAAATTTCAGATAAGCGATGAATAATTGTTTGTATTAGTATGTCCCTAACATTGCACGGAACATAATTATCCTAAAATATTCATTGTTCATCTGAAATTCAAATTTCACTGGGCTTCCTGTATTTTATCTGACAGCTCTAAATAGAACCAATGGGAAAATCAAAATAGTTCTGTCATTGGTTCCGTGTGTGAGAAACAACAGACAGAAGTCAGGGCAGAGTCACTGAGACAGGAATAAATTATCCCTGAATCGGATTCAAATTACCTTAATGAGGGAGGGATTAATTTTTTCCACATAGCTGAATGTCAGAGAAAGAAGAAAGGAGGCCCCAGGTGCAAGATGATCAACAATTCAGTGATGTCCTCAAGGACCCGATTGGCTGATTCCTTCCATGTCAACGGAAGGCCCTCAGGCCTCCCTTCCTGTGTGCAGGTTGCTATAGCAGTTTTTGGATCACAGCAGGAAATGGCAATGTCCAGAGGCAAAAAATAAGCTATTTACTTCTGTGCTGGAAGGGCAAGGAAGTCTTTCCCACAAACCCTGTGAACTCCTGGCTTCAAGACCACATGCTTCCCTCTCCTGCAAACTAGACCGGGATAATGAAATCATGGGTTTTAAATCCAGTCTTGATACACCTGCAAAGGCAGGCAAGGGGGGCCGGTTTCCGATGAGGCACGTGGAAGAAAAGGAGACCGGAAACAATTAGGCTGTATAAGGGAGGAAGAAGATGGTAAAAATTTAAAAAAAAAAATAGCCTCTATGTTCTGTTAGTTCTTCTAGTAATCCATTTCATACAATCTCATTGATATAGGGGAACCTGCAGGGTTCCTACAAAATTAAATGTGATAACACATAGATTGGCCAGCCGTATAGGGAAATGTTTCTAATTTCATTGGCGTATTTCCCGTTCTGAAGAGGGAGGGAGCTATACTAGATTGCTGAGCTCATCACTGAACAACAGTTGTACAAAAAGGATATGGTTTAGTGAAGGGGGAAAAAGGAGACCAAAACTTTCCTCCTACTAAAAGTCTTAATGACATTTTCACGTTCCTCTAGAGTGGTGTTGAGTTTATCATTTAAGATTTTATTTCAGAGACACCCACACAGAGCTACCATGAACTCAATGGATCCCAATGGCAGCATGAAAACAATGAGTCACTTCTAGTGAGATTTTAGTTGGTATATGCTGAGAATCGATTTCGAAATTAAAAAAATAACCAAAGAATAAGATCTTCTCCTCCTCCCCTCTCCTTCTCTTTTTCCTCCTTCTCTTAATTATTATTATCACTAATAGTTATTTTTAATCATAGATAAGAATATAAATTTAAATTTGAGGATATAGATTGGGGAAATTCTATTCTTATGCAGTGGAAATTTCTACTTTCGTTGAGCTGGGTGAATAATTCTTGGGATTTGGAATAAGCAAAGAAACTGTAATTAGTCTGACATATGAACGAACTATTATGATTTTCTTTATGGCTTTAGCTTCATATTGAAATTCCCTATTACAGGAGTGCAGGACTCCCAGACAAGTCCATACTGTACAAAACAGACTGTGTGAATGGCCTAATGCTGCTAAAGCTAATAATAAGCAGTTAAAAGCACAGAATATGGAAGGCATATAGACATATCCTTGGGAATTCTTTGATCTAGCTGTCAAGTTATCAGCCCTTCCTGGCTGAAATGAATCTATTCACAACCCATGAGAGCAAGATTTCCAGTTCTGACCCCTCACAATGTATTTCTGCCATGAGTACTCTAGAGGTGGGGGCAAGACTGAGATGCTGTCCTGGGAACCATCAGGAAGCAAGTGACCTCACTAAATAGAATATAAATAAGAGCTGCAACCTTGGGAAATGTATCAGGCTATTGAGTGATAGGAAGGTAATGATCACAGGTAAGAAGAGTATCACATTTCAGAAGAGCTTTAGAAATGAGCAAGACTCTCAGGCTGTATCCTACACATTCCAAAAAATTCATGAATGAATACATATATTCTAGTGAGCTCAAACAGAAAGGTAATGAACAACCACCATGGCTTAATAATAATCTTCCAGAACACTCCTCAGGTCTCTTTTTCTCAGAGTCTATTTTTAGTAATAATTTTTATTTTGGAATGTTTTAAAATAGCTTTTCCTTCTCGTATGGACTAAATATCAGGAATGCCTGTCAGTTGTATTTCCTGGTACAAATTAATAGATTAATTTGACTTTTCCTGAATTCTGGTAGTATTCCAGACACCAGGGACACAAAGACCAAAATAAGATGAAAGTTGAGACACAGAAACGTGGGCTGACTTTGCCATGGCTCTTCTGGAAGAAAGAGCCTTGTCAACATAAAACGGTTGTATATTGTTAATTACAGTAACAGAAACATAAGTCCTTGTCATAAAAACACAAATTGAGAAAAGGCAGCACAGTGTTACTAACTGTAATGTCGACTGGAGAGTATGTGGGGCTTTCTAGGAAGCCTTTCTCAAGGATGTAGAATTTGAGATGGAAGAATGAGGGGAAGAAAACAGGGAGAAATGTGAGAAGAAGCATGAAGGTGTAGAATGAAACTTGCTGGTCTATAAATAATCCAATATGACTGCAATACAAAATATGGGCTGTTGGGCCAGGTTTAAAGGTCTTTTTGTAATCCAGGTGAAAGACAATGAGATTATAGACTAAGTTAATAAGCAAACAGAAAGTAGAAACTAAAATGAGTGTCAATGAACTGGTTTTGGTCATGAAATAAATGTGAACAAGAGGAAAATGGTAGTCAGTAGGATTGTTTACCAATTATTTCCCATTTTCCTTCTAAACGCTGTTAGTTTTGTGCTTTCTCATCCCCCAGCCAGTGAGGTGTAGTATTGTGGCTTGGTTTGGCCAATACATGTGAGCAGAAGTAATGTATACTGCTTCTAGGTGCGTGCTCATTCAACAATTTGACATGGCCTCTTCCCTTGACTGTGGTAATCATGGTTATGTGTATTGAGGTAGATCCTGTTGGTTCATATCTCCAAACACTGTGATGGGCAGAACGCCAGGCCAACTCATGGTGAACATGTGTGAGCACGAAGTAAACTTCCAGTGTGTGGAGCCTCTGAGAATTGCCACCTGCTATTTGTTATTGGCACAAGGTACTCTGACCAAAAAAAATACTATCCAGCATTCCAGAATACACTATTAATTCACCAGCACTTGTCTGACACAAGCGAACTCATAAATTCATTATTGAGAACTGACTGCATGCCTAGATTTAGATTTTGAATAAATTCTACCCATCCAGCCTCGCGGTTTAGCTGCTTAGTAAGGGCCATTGTGAGATGACCTTGTTAGAAGATGAAGCCCCCCCTTTTTTTTCTTTGGAATTTTAAAACAGAATATAGCAGTGACAGTCACCAGCAAGAGAACGTTTTGAAGAACACAATAGTAATCATTATGCCAGACAGACCTTTGAGGGCATCTGGATTCACATCTTAAATCACATGTCTGTGAGTCCGCAATACTGGACAAAGGAGATATGTAACACTTTCCAGGAAAGGGCAAGACAGTGTTCCATGCTGATTGGAAAATGATAGTCATTGAGGTATGTACAGTCAGCGCAGAGCTGCCTCTATGGAATTAAATTATCTTTTGTGTCTGCAGTGTAGGGGCAATGAATTTGCAGGGAGCTGTGGAAGAACAGGCTGTCGTAGTGACTCCTGTTCATACGCAAGTTGTCTCTTACTCAGCTTGCTCCCTTCTTGCCTGGAGCTTTGTAGACCTGGCTGAATCTTTGAAAACAGAACGTATTTCCAGGACCGCAGACTGTATCTTGGCCTTTTAAGAGGATCGGATCCGTGTCTGAACTCCAGGAAACCCAACATCTGTCCCACAAGCTTCTGCAGGGCACCAGGTGGCCATATTCGCTATGACAAATTTTTGTTCTTTATTATTATTATTACATTGACTCTTCCTTATTTGGTTGCAGGTATACTTCCACTATTGTATAATATTCTTGCTTAATCTTTATCTTCTTATGAATTTGGAAAGAACATGAAAAATCCATGGGAAAGGAAAGACACAGTTTAGTTGCTGATTGAAGTTAATCCTGAAGTGGCCCTCTTGAGATCCATCTATAGAGTTGTCAGATCATCCGAAACAATATTTTTCAAAAGTATAATTTCAAAAACTTTTTTGATAATGTCTTATATAAGAAGTAAGTTTTATATCACTTATACAAATCTAAACATATATTTAAAAAATAATAAGTTTTATTGAGGAATGCTTATCCTTACCAAATGTTATACACTCCAATATCATACACACACACACACACACACAGGTATACAGTCATGAGGGGTCCTGTTTGGTTGATTATCATACTTTTTTGGAGGGAAGAAGAGAATCAGCTACTACCTACCTACCTAGTGCTCACTCAGTGCCCTTAAGTTATATTAATCTGCTCAGCACTGCTGAAGTCCTAGAGCTACACTCCTACTTCTCCTTCTAACAAAATCTTTTACAGAATCCTAGAAACTCCTGTCCTTTGATCAGCTTAGGACATGGAAGCTCTAGCAATGTGACAGTTTTATTGTTGCTGCTGTTGTAGTTCTTGCCGTTGGTACCATCTTTAGTTTAAAAGAATTCTTGGGCCCACAAGAAGAGATAGTGCTACACTGTGGACTTGAAATGTGAAAAAGAAATCCTGGAGGTGTAGAATTTGTCAGAAATTACAGGTGTGCTATCTGCATGCTCTATTTCCCTCTTACATGCCAGAAAGCTCTATAGCCTAAGCTTTGTATCCTAAGAACTATTTTTCAGACTGTGTGTCAAGAAACAATAATGAGACATAAAAATTTATTTAATGGGTAATGACCAATTTTTTCTCAGCCAGCTATGGAAGAATAAAATAGAATGCATTGCACATTATTAGGTAATTATTATGTAATAAATCTTCTGTCTAATGATATATATATATATATACATATATATATATATGCACGTATATATTTATTTTGAGAGAGAGAGCGAGAGAAAGACAGGAGTAGAGAGAATATCCCAGGCAGAGCCTGATGCAGGCCTTGAACTCACAAACCGTGAAGTCATGCCCCACGCTGAAGTCGGATGGTTAACCAACTGAGCCATCCAGGTGCCCCCCAAAAAATCATTTACATTTTAACAGTGATTTTTATATGCCAGACTTTATTCTAAGGAGCTATATGTTAACCCATTTAATCCTCACGCCTGGTCTTGCAACTTTCTCCATTTTACAAACTGAAGCACGGGGAGGTTGAGCGATTTGCCTGACTTTATAGAACCGTTTAAACGTTAGCGCTTTTGCTCCATGTCCTGGCCAGCTTGGGCTGCCATACAAATTGCCACAGACTGGGCAATTTAAAGACCAAATGTATTATTTCTCACAGTTATGAGGCTGGGAAGGCTGAGACCAGGGTGGCAGCATAGTTGAGTTCTTGGTGAGACATCCTCTTTTATTGACAGAGGTCATCTTGCTGTGTCCTCACATGGTAGAAAAAGAGTTAGCTGCTCTCCAGCCTCTTCTTATAAGGACACCAGTCTTAGAAGGACACATGGAGGCTCCATCCTCATGGCCTAATTACCTCCCAAGGCTCCACCTCCAAATCCATCACACTGGGTTTACGTTTTGGACGTATGAATTTGGAGGGAACAGTAACAATGGTCCATTGTAACAGGCTCCTGTCATAACCTGTAAGCGATATGTACTGTTTGCTGAGGACGTTGAAAACATTGCTCTCGGTGACCATTGGCACGAAGCAGGAGGGAATATATCTGTGGAAGAAATGAATATAGTGAATGGATCACATGGACAGGGACGGGGTATTCCAGGCATAGGTAAACCTGTATGAAGAAAGAGGTGATGGAAAGGAAAAAAAAAAAATAGGGAGAAATTTCAGTGCAGAAGGAATGATTTATGTAAAAACAAAAACAAAAAAAAAAAAGAGAAAGAAAGAAAAAGAGAAAAAAGAGGAAATGGGGATTGCTTGCTTAACTTAGCTGTTAGGAAAGGCCAGGCCATTCCAGACAATCATGTCGAATGCCCCACCTTTAAATATGATTATTCTTGCTTCTACATGACTTGGAATTAAGCTCCTGGAATTTAAACTTATCTTTTTCCTTCAGAAACACGTTCATACTTGCCTAAATTTCAGGTTGGTGAATATTTTCCAGAAAGGCACTCTACCCTTATCAGTTTAATTCCCCTTTCATCCTTTATTTATCCCATTTTAAACAACCTCTCTGCGAGTCACAGGTTTGCTGATGATTATCATTCTCTCTGGCCAAACTAAACAAATTTCGGTGTTTCATGAGTTTGTGAGTCACCATCCCCCTGATATTTAGTAATTCTTAATGCTGTCCGTGGTACACTACACCCCACAGGCCACTGCTCTCTCCACAGTGGTCCAGGTGTGGTTTCAGCTCGCACCCTCTGCGTAGCACTAACACGCTCAGAACCAGGGTGAGCGTGGGAGACAGGCCTTGGCTGCTTGGTATAGAGGAGGAACACTCCTTGCTTCCAGTCTTTAGTGAAGTCTGGGAAAGGTGTCACCTTTAAAAAAATTCCACCCTATAGCTGCCTCCCTTGGAACCAAGAATTACCAGCTTCTATAGTCAGAGTGATTTCCAATAGATGGTTTTTGCCTGCGGAATCTCTTGAAAATGTCTTATTTAATTGCCCCCAAGGACAAAAAGGATATCTCTTTGTTTCTTCTGTAGATTTTGAGAGACTGAATTAATTATCCTATCACATTCATTTACTTAGAAACACATTTAAAATATACACACACACACACAAATACACACACACTAAATTTCAGACATTTAATAGTGGGTTCGTATCAGCTTATTGGTATTGCCCTTCCTTACATATAGAGAAACTTTGCTGAAATTGTTCCTTCTTTTTTTGTTTTTAGAAAAGACTTCTATTCTTAGTCCCTTCAAGAATGATGTAATTACGTTTCATTGTGCTTTTAGAGATAACTATGAAATAAATATCACCTGACCTGAAAAATGCAGCATTTCTGTTTCCAGAGAACTTCTGGGAAAAGCTGAAACTCTTTGGTTACCAAATATAATGGAAACAAACCACAATTCTTCCTAACAAAAAAGCCCAGCAGCTGCATTAGCAAAGCCACTGCAGAGGACTGTGCTTTCCAAGGTGTTGCTTCTTCTGAACACTAGAGGGCACTGGTGATTTACCCAACTCTTCTTGGTTCCAAAGCTTTTTAAAAATTCAGTGTGTTGCCAGCAACTTTTCAACTTTCAATGGGCAGGAATGGAGTGGAAAATAACTGTTCAAAAGTCTGTGTTTTGAGAAAGAGAGAGGTTAAAAATATTCTCTTCAGAATCTACCAGTAGAAAAAGGGAAAGTGGCTAATCTCTGTCCCGTGCCGTTTAACAGTCCTGTCCAGCGGTTGTCCTGGGCTCAAACTTCATCACTTGTTAATGCCAGCAATGAAGCTTGCAAAATAGGACATGGCTGGTTCCAATCCTATGTTTGAACACACTGTTTTCCTCTTGACTCTGACTTTTGCTGTCAGATAATGACACAGGTTTGTAATTATGTGTGTAACTATGTCAAAAAAAAAAAAAAGACATTCTGAGCCACAAGCACTGATTAAACGGAATATGTTCATTTGGACATAATGAGGTGAGACAAAAAGGATTCAAATAAAGCAAGGGCAGTGAGAGTATAGGACACCTTCACAAATGGAGTTTAAAATAAAACAGCAGAAACCCTAGTTATCTATACGATCCATGCTCTGGATGCTTTGAGACACGGGGAAAAATAAACAGCAGCAGCAAAAACAACTGGAAAAAAAATGTAAGGAGGTGCCAATATTTGATGTGAGGCCTTGAAGGAAAGGAAGCTACCAATTAAAAGCAGTGACAGTGAATCAATTAGGTGTGACCAGGATAATCAAAGCAACAACAGGCATCTGCTTGGTTCGTAATTATTTTTTCATTACAGATTTAAAAATTTTCATTTTATTTTCCCTAAAGCTTATAGAGAATTTGGGGGAGGGAAGCCTATTTTCCTCTCAGGATCTCCTCTTGCCCAAATATGTCAGTTTGACCATAGGCATGGAGAGGAGAGTGAGAAGGAAGGCTTTGCATGTTCTTAGCATGCTTTGGGAAGCACAGCCTTGCTTCCTCCTTTCAAGCGAGCCTCCAAAGCACTGAGGTCACTCCAGCCTTGAGAATGCTCGATTCCCATCTCAGTACATTTCTGGCACATATCTCTGCTAAGGGTAAGTCATCAGCACCTTGACCCAACTTCTTGAATGTGATTGGTGGTGCATAATGGTGAAGTTGACTGGGCAGCCACATCACTTAAAGTCTGTCTGTCTGTCCAGGATAATAACAGGCAATTCAACTCCACATCTGAGTTTGTCTCCTTTCAGCTCAGCCGTCCCCTTCTTAGTCTCTAATAAATTAGTTTCTCCTAATCCCAATAAGCTTCCTTTGACCTAAAGAGTTCTTTATTTTGCTAACTGGTTTCTACTTTCCATCCAGACGACTACATTGTTTGCCGACTTCAAGAGTCCTTCGGTGTCAGCTTGAAGAGGTAACGGCTGTTTACTGACAGTGATGTTTAAAATAGTTTAAACAACTAGGAGATCTCATAGTTTGTAGAGGACGATAGACTAAATTACTCCACATGATGTTATTGGTGAGAGAATTTGCCTTCCTTTGTGTTGCAAACAATTTATCCTCTGAAGAGTAGCTTAATAAAGATTTCAATGTTATTAAAACGCACAGGGAATTAAATCTGAAATATGTAATTGCTTTGTTTATAGAACACTTCTTTTGGTAAGGTTGGGTTTTGAAATGTGCATACACATTCAAATCATTAAACCTTGGAGAGAATGTTATTGAGGATGCAAAGATCAATGAAGGTATAGAGGTGGTGAAATAGTTATGTGTTTTGACTTACAATGTTTTCTATTTATTTTATAAGGTGTTTATACATTTCTTTTATAAAATGAACCTTCTCATAACTTTTATAAGTTCTGCATTTCTTGTACATTTAACTTTTCAAAGACACACACACACACACACACGCATACACACATATGTTTATTACTAGATCCAGTTTTTAATTTATTTTGTGGACAAAAGCTGATACATTTTGAGCCGTGACCAAAGCAATGACCAGGTTTGCTTTGTTATAATAAAATGTAGAATGGGACATCTAAACAACAGACTTCTTCCTTAAAATTCTCCCTTCTTCAAACAACATCAACTCTATTTTAACTCTGTGTGCGTTATAACTATTACGTATATATACATGCAACACATATTTTTAAGCTTGTTCAATTTACAATTCAAAGTACTTTGCCCTCTTAAAGACTCGTCACTATTTTATTTAAAGGCAAAATTCTTTCCTGAGACAATTTTTTTTCTAGCGGTAACTACTTTAAGAATTTGGGGTCATTTTGACTAAAATTATTTTCTGTTTTCCTTTAAAAAATTATTTTTAATGTTTATTTTTGAGAGAGACAGAGAGAGTGAGTGGGGGAGGGGCAGAGAGAGAGGAAGACAAAGAATCCCAAGCAGACTCCATGCTGTCAGCATAGAGCCTGATGTGGGGCTCGAACTCACAAGTTGTAAGATCATGGCCTGAGCCTAAACCAAGAGTCAGACACTTAACTAACTGAGCCACCCAGGTGCTCCTCTCTGTTTTCTATCAGAGATGTCTAGCATATATTTAGGATATGATTTCTTTGGTGAAGGCTTTCCAAATTTCTGTATCCTAACTACCTCAGGATCAGAAGGTGGTTTATACTCATGGCCCCCAAGAGCTATTTTAAGATGATCACCCTCTTTTAAAAAGACAAAACAAAACAGTAAATCTGTTCTCTTCAAATGTATACCATCAGCATCATTATCTTCTACCCTGTCTTTCTCAAGGTCATTCATTATTATTCTGGCACCTGACTGACAATATACCTCTTTATTCCATGTCCTGCCATGAGGCTGGGTGATTGAAATTTTCACTTGGCCTCAGTTTCTTCATTGCCTTATGTCCAATGACTTCTTTCACTCTTACATTTTGACCATCCACTCCATTGTGCCTTGGGGCTGGCATCACCTTGAAATAGTTGATTTACACATTTACACAGCAACTATGTTTTGAGCATAACCTCCCATCTTTCTGGTCACTGTATCAAATACTTGCACTCTCTTTCTTTTTACTTCTTCCTGGAATTTTCAACTTTTTCTCTATCTGTCTCCTGTTTTGACTTCTATCCAAAATTAATTTGGGTTCTGTAAACCATCACTTAAGGGACTTTTGTTGTTGATATTCTNCGTTTTGAGCATGACCTCCTATCTTTCTGGTCACTGTATCAAATACTTGCACTCTGTCTTTCTTTTTACTTCTTCCTGGAATTTTCAACTTTTTCTCTATCTGTCTCCTGTTTTGACTTCTATCCAAAATTAATTTGGGTTCTGTAAACCATCACTTAAGGGACTTTTGTTGTTGATATTCTACATTCCTTTGGTTCTTTGTCCGTTGAAAACCTGTCTTCAATTCATTATCTCTGTTGTTCCCTCTGCCTTAAAGATTTCCAACCTGACCAAAGTCCCTCGCTGACACATTCTTAGGTAGAGAATGTATAAGCCAACTTCAAGCTGTGGCTTAGATATTACTTCTTTAGGGAAGCCTTTTCTGAACCCCTTATACTCCAGGAGCCTATTAGCTTCATGTCCTCAGTCTTCCATCACTTTTCTTTCCCCTTGACTACTACTCACATTGGTAGCCGCATGTTCATTGTCTTATCTTCTCTAGGGTTGTCTCTAAGCACCCCAACTGACAGACCTGCACAATCCCAGTGCCTGCCACTGTGTATATCTAGTTTATAGTGGCTACTGAAGAAATATGTGTTCATTGAAGAATATATGACTTTGGGTATCTAATACAATGATTTGAATATTTCTTAGGAAAAGCTTAATTTCTCTGTCTCCTCTTGTCTCTATTGCTACCTATTATCTTCACCAATATACTACTGTCTTTCTGGTTTTAATGAAATCATACTTAATATTTGCTCAGTGCATATTAAGCGCTAAGACGTGTCCTTGTGACAAGTGCTACAGCTATAATTTCACATAACCCTTTCAATAATCTCTTAAGTTAGGCCCATGTTTTTCCCCATCCTAGAGATGAAGGAACTCAATGACTAAGTAACCTGCCCAGAATCAAGGACTAACATGGAAAACTGAGGGCATGAACCAAAATTGTTCAGACTTCAAGCCCATGACTATATTAATGGACCTCCAAAAGTGTGTTTAAGTTTCAATGAAAAGAATATTTTAAAAAATTAAAAAGATAGAATGTTTTTAAAAAATGGAACCTTTTTCCAGGTGCCTGGGTGGCTCAGTCAGTTGAGCATGCAACTCTTGATTTCGGCTCAGGTCATGATTTCACGGTTTGTGGGATTGAGCCCCATGTTGGTCTCTGTGCTGACATCTGAAGTTGGTTGCTTAACTGACTGAACCATCCTGGTGCCCCTAAATAAATAAACTTAAAAAAAGTTTTTGTAAATAAAAATGGAAACTTTTCATCTCTAGCAATGATGGACTAACTAAACTACATAGTATATTTATTTAGCCCTGGGTCATCTTTAAGATCTTGAACTCTGGTATTTTGTACTGGCTTCCCCTTCTCAGTTCACACTCTTATCAGCCTTATATTTAAGTTGTATAAACTAATAAGACTCTACTACATGGGAATGAAAATTTCTAGCAGGCTACATCTGAAGATGATTCTATGGTCATCGATCTGTTCTTCAGGGCCCAAAAATTTTGTTTGCAGATGGTTGAATCCATGTCATTAGAATTTTGTTAATGGAATGTGGGTTAAAGGGAATGCTGCTTTCAGGATCAATCTCTAAAAATCCATCCATTTTGTTATCTATTGCTATAAACATTACTCTTAGACTTAGTGCTTCTAAAAACAACATAT
Organism: Crocuta crocuta; assembly: GCF_008692635.1. NCBI lineage: Eukaryota > Metazoa > Chordata > Mammalia > Carnivora > Hyaenidae > Crocuta > Crocuta crocuta. Next base: position 8,594,463 of record NW_027531334.1, read on the forward strand.
ATTATCTCACATTCTTTGTGGGTAAAGGATTTGGAAGTGGTTTAACTGAGTAGTTCTTGCTCAAGGCCTCTTAAGAGGTTGCAATCAAGATGTTAGCAGGACTGTGACTATCTGAAAGCTGGACTGGGGCTGGAGGATCAAGCTTTAAGATAGCCCCCACACATTGGCTACTAGAAAGGACCTTCAGTTCCTCACTAGTTGTTGATAGGAAGACACAGTTCAATGTCACATGACCCTCTCTGTAAAGATGCTTGAGTATCCTCACACAGAGCTGGCTGCATAATTTGTGGGGCTCAGTGTACCATGAAAATGTGGGGTTCTTTGTTAAAAATTATTAATAATTGTAATATGTAAACCACTGACAATTAAACCATGTGTGAAGCCCTTCTAAGTGTGGGGCTTATGAGATTGCACGTCCATGAGGCCAGCCTCATTCTTACAACCTGGCAACTAGATTTTCTGTATATTACTACATAAATAGGTAATCAGGACTGGTATTCACAATTATACCATTACACTGGCTGTTCAAAATATTGAGATACTTTCATTTTGGTTGGTAAATAACTATTGCTCAAGCCTTCCAAATGTCCCTACTCCCACTGGCCCCTCCCTAAGGTAATCTAGGTGGATACTTTTGATGAGCTATTCTGGTACCCAGTAGTCAAAGACTCCACAATGACTCCTGTGAGATGGCATCAATCACCAAAGGTAGCCCTCTGTCTATAGTAGCCTCCAACTTTGTCAGGGAAAACGGGCAAATGTTCAGTGCCATTTGGCCCCCTGAGGTTTGTCTTCTCACTACAGGTAGATATTTCCCAGAAATACCCTTGCAGTCTTTTGTCGTATCTTCCAAAACATTGCCTATTGTTGGTTAAGCATTTTTAATTTCACTTCTTCAGAGAACTACCAGCATTTTAATCAACTTTTGTTGCAAGGAAAACACAAAAAGCAAACAAACAAGCAAACAAATCCTTACTTACTGCCTGATCAATGGATAGTCTAGGTGAAATTATTAACTTTTATTTTTCAGATTAATTTGAGTTGCCTTGTATTAATTTAATCTTTGTTGTGTAGAGGAATTTTTAGCCTATGAAACAGGATTCATACAAATTGATATTTAATCATTTTAATTGTATAGGCCCCATTCTGCCATCGTATCACACTCCTCTTCCTCATTCGTTCATTCCCATCTTCAACAAAGATTCAGGGAATACTTATCACATACAAAGAGCTATGGTAAGTGCCATGGGTGATAAAGTATATCAGCCACAGATTATGTTCTTCAGATCAACTTGTTTGCCCATCATTGCCAAGACCACTCACATGGATTAGTAGGTGTTCTGAGACTTCTAGAAATGTCTACAGTCCAAACTTACATTTTCAAAGGACCTCTGCCCTGCTAAAAACATGTTCCTTTTTCTTGTATATTTAGCTATTGTCTTAACCCCCTTAGCTTTCCATGTATGAGGAATTGAATAACAGAGTTTTGTAAATTACATTTTTATGTGTCGCCCGTTGTTTTTATTGTCTGTCTTCATACTTTCTCCAACAAAAAATGCATATCATTTGATGGTGTTCATTAATTGAACACATTATTTCCTTATTATGACATACTAGACATTGCAACTTATTGTTTTGTGATAGGCACTGTTATTACTACTATAAAGGCAAAACTGAACCTCAACCAAGAAGGTAACTCATCATTTTTAAACAACAATTGTAGCATATAGAACTTTTCCACTAAGTATATTATTAAAGCTTAAAGTGAAAGTAGCTGGAATTTATAGAGGCAGAGTTAGCCCTAAGCAAGATTTTAAAAAAGACATAGCTTCTTTCTTCTACCATGAAATACTAATTTTAAAAAAGAGCTAAAGATGTGAGAGGAGAGAGAAAGAGAAAAAGAGCAAGCACACACTGTATTTTAATATGAGGCAAAGCAGACTTAAGAATAGGAACTTAGTAGGGATAAAAATGGATATTACATACTTATAAAGGGGTCAATTTTTCTAGAAGACAAAGCAAACCTAAATGAATCTGCACATATGATTAAAGCTTCATGATACATAAAGCAAAATATGTCTACTAGAAAATCCTAAAATATTTCTAAATTAACACAATACTAAATAGTGTGTGAGTCAATGAAGCAATCACAATGGAAATTTAAAAATATTTTAAATTGAATGAAAATTAAAACATTTAAAAATTTGTAGAATACATTTAAAGCAGTATAATGTTAAATCCTTATGTTAGAAAAGGAGGTGTTAGGGTGCCTGCATGGCTTGGTCAGTTGGGCATCCAACTCTTGATTTTAGCTCAGGTCATGATCCCACAGTTCATGGGTTTGAGGCCCATGTTGGGTTCTGAACTGACAATGTGGAGCCTGCTTGGGATTCTCTCTCTCTCTCTCTCTCTCTCCCTCTCTCTCTCTCTCTATGCCCCACCCCTGCTTGTGGTCTCTCTCTCTCTCCTCTCTCTCTCAAAATAAATAAATAAACTTAAAAAAAAAGAAAGAAAAGGAAGTGTCAACCTAATGATCTATCTTCCCCTTTATAAAATGAGGAAAAGAAGAGCAAATTAAACACTGAAGAAGAAGAGGAAAAGAAATAATAAAGATAAGAGCAGCAATCAATAAACTAGAAATCAGAAAAATAATAGAAAAAGATCAATGAAACTGAAACCTGGTTCTTCATAGAAATTAATATCCAGAAAGCTCAGAAAACTAATATCAGTACTGAAAAAAGAGCACTTCACAATAAATTCTACAGACATTAAAATAATAATAAAGGGGTATTCTGAGACAATTGTGACAAAAAATTCACTGACCTAGTTAAACTGGGATACTTCCTTAAATGACAAAAATTACCAAAGTACACCTAACAAGAAATAACCTAAGTTAAGCTATAGCTATTGAAGATATTGAATATGTAGTTAAAAGCCTTGTCCCTTCCCCTATGCCCACACATAAACCCATGCCAAGGTAGCTTCAGAAATGGATATTATGAGACATTTAAAGAATAAATTATTCCAATTCTATACAAATTCTCCCAGAAAACTGAAGAGGAAAGAATACCCACTTACTCATTTTATGAGGTCAGCATTAACCTAAAACCAAAACCAGATTAAGACATTATAAGAAAAGAAAACTTCAGACCAATATCATTCATTAATATTGATGTAAAAATCATTAATGGAATATTAGCAAATCAAATCCAGCAATCTGTAAGAAGGATAACAAATCACAACCAAGTGAAATTCATCCCAGGAATGTGGGGCTGGATCAACATTCAAAACTCAATCAGAGGAATTTATATTAACAGACTAAATAAATAGAGGTCAAAAAAAGCATTTGAAAAAACTTCTACATTCATTCATGATAAACACTCCTAGAATACTAAAAATGGAATGAAATTTCCTCAACTTGATAAAGGTCAATCTATAGCTAACGTCATTCTTAATTGTGAAGGACTGAGTTCCCATCCCCTCAATATTTGGAACAAGGAAACCATGTATGTCCTTTTATACCATGGCTCTTTAAAAATTACAATTAAAAATAAGTATATATAAATTTGAAAGAAAAAGCTGACTTTATTTACACTGGGTCTGATTGTCAAACAGCTACTAGAACTAATAAATGAGTTTAACAAGGTGGCAGAATACAAAGTAAGTATGCAAAAATCAATTTTATATCTATATACTGGCAATAAACAATTAGAAAAGAAATTTTAAAATACTAGCTATAATATCAATTTGGCAACCAATATCACAAAATATGTGCAGGACTAAAAACTGCAAAATACTGCTGATAGAAATTATGGAGGAGTTAAATAAATAGTATTTATTATATATTTGCTTTTATTGTGGGCTGAAAGACTCTGTGTTGCTACGATGGCAGTTTTTTCCCCAAATTGATGTGTAGATTTAGTACAATCCAAATCAAATTCTTGTGTGTGTGTGTGTGTGTGTGTGTGTGTTGTAGAAACTGACAAGCTGAGTCTGAAACTTTTATAGAATTGGAAAGAACTTAAAATAACCCAAACAATACAAAGTAAAACAAATTTGTCAGACTCATACTACCTGATTTTAAGACTTAATACAAAGTGATAGTAATCAAGAAAGTGTGGTAACGGCATAAGGAGAGATGTAGATTACTCTAATGGAATAGAAAGCCAATAAAGAAACCACACATATGTGGTCTATTTATGTCTTACAACAGTAGCAGGGTAATTAAGTAGAGAAAAATAGAGATACGCAAAGACCAAACCAGTGTAGAACTTCTACATAACGATATAAATATGAAAAGGCCTCATGCTAAGGAAAAGAAGCCATCCAAGTAAAGGGTACAGAGTGTGTGATTTCATTTACACAACTTTCCAGAAAAGGGAGAACTTTAGGAATGGAAATTGTATCAATACTTTCTAAGAACTAAGAGTGAGACAAGAAGATTTACTATGAAGAGACATAAGGTATTTTTTAGATATATAAATTTATTATCTTGTTCCAACTAGATAAATACAAAAACAAACAAAATTCAATGCTTAGTATTGTTTATCTCATTAGCTATGCCTTGGCAATCAGGGAGATACTGATATATATACGGTACCATTTTGAACCAAGTCCAGTCCTTATAGTGTTAATCTATTTTACTCATGCCTGAACCATCACCCTAGAACAATGATTTCTATCAACAGTTATGAGATAGGTCCCAAATCATTAGTTATTACTTTTTTTTATTTGACAAATCTTGAGCTGTTATTATGTGCCGGGTACTTTCCAAGTGCTTGAGGTAACAGTGGTCAAAACAGAAGATACAATATCCCCCTCCCCTAGGAGCCCATTTTCTATCGTGAAGAGACAGACAGTATAAACAAGACGAATACTATCTACAATTAACTGGATGGTAATAAGCATGAGGGGAAAAATGAAGGGAAAAAAAAGAGGAGTGAGGGTGTATGGGACGTTGCATTTTTGATAGGGTGTTAATGAAGACACCAACTGAGAAGGTGACATTTGAGTAAAAGACCCTAATGAAGTGATGGGGACTTGGTCATGTAAATATCTGAAAGAAGAACATCCCAGGCAGGAAGAGTGCAAAACTTCTGAGGAAAAAAGACTTGAATGTTTAGAGGAAAAGGGATAGGAGTGTTTAACTGGATCCAATCATATCCTTGGTCAGAGCGGTAACCCAAGACCAGAACATACAGAATCTCACAAGGTGTTGGGAGGCCTTGATTTTTACTCTGAACACATGGGAAGCATTTGGAGGTTTTTGAACAAAGGAATGTCATGATCTGACTTTCATTTTAAAGGAATCACTCTGCCCCTCTGTTGACACTGTATGGGAAGGGAGAAACGGCAAAGTTGAGAGAATGATTAGGAGGCCAGTGCAATAATCCTGGAAAGGAATGACGATGTCTTGGAGAAAGGTAGTAACACCGAATAGAATTAGATTCTGGGTGCATTTTGAATGTAGAGGTGAAAGGATTTATAACCAAATGTAGGATGTAAAAGAGAGTGGGATTTGAGAAAAGAATAAAAATGATCCTAGCAGTTTGGGCCTGACCAACTGGGAGACCAGAAAAGCATGTTTGGCGTGTGGGATGTGTAGGGTGAGACATGGAAGATCAGAAGCCCATTTTAGACATGTTAAGTGTGAGATGGCAAACATCCAGGTCGTGCTTAAGCAATTGAATATTTAAATCGGCAGTTCAAGGAAGAAGTGTGGGTTGTACTGAAATTTAAGTCATTGGCGTATAGACTTCATGAGAATGAGCTAACCATGAAGGATTCAGTGTGGAAAGATAAGAGAAACTGCCCAAAGACCGTCCCGAAACACACAGTAAGAGATGAAGGGAGATGAGGAAAATCCACTAAGGAAGCTGAGAAAGAGCAAACAAAGAGACAAAGGAAAACAAGGGAGAATGTGGTGTCTTGTTTAAGGACTATACTTTGCAAAGCCTACAGCTTTATAAATGAATGTGGATCCAAAGTCATTCATGTAATAATGTCACTCCCGTTATTTACATCCTCATAAGCTTTTTTCTTTTGAATAGGAAAGAAAATGATAGAACTTCAGCTAGCAGGCCAGAGATTGTACAAAAACAGCTTGTCTTGTCCTGACCAGTGTCTACACCAGGTGATCATTACTGATAATTGGCTAATTAATGTGGCAATTAATGTAAAACATAAGAAACAAGCAACCAAGCTACAATGTCAGTTTCTGGTTACTTTCTCCCTTAGTCCACACCATAGTCTTTTTCAAATATTGGAGGGGATATCAAAATCTGGATATGGCCATGTCATAGATCACATTAATGAACAAGCTGTTCCCTCTGCTGAATTAGGAAAAACACTGAGAATCTCAAGGAAAAAATATTGGAGGTAACTCACTGTCCACTTCTATTTTAGTTTTTTTGTACATTTCTCATAACTTCTCAACGTGTTCTCAGCATACTTCTTAGTGTAGCAGTAATATCAGTAATAAGCTCTGTGCTTTATTAGGTTTTTCAAACAGCAAAGGGCAAAAGGTCTGTGGGTTAGATTTTTATGGCTTTGTAATGAAAACTCTGGCCCCGTGGATTTCATAGCAAGTGCTTTTCTATGGTGACTGGTTCAGCTAAGGCCAGTGTAAACCTACACATTAATCTGCAATTGATGAGTAACTGGCGATATGCAATTTTGGCAGCATCATTTGACTTGTTGGCTCCACAGGAACCTAAGGAATTATTTCTTTCAATTACATTTTAGCTTAGCACATTTAAAATGTGCATTTAAAAAACGTTTGTTTTCAATGTTTATTTATTTTTGAAGGAGACAGAGACAAAGCTGAGCAGGGGAGGGGCAGAGAGAGAGAGAGGGAGACACAGAATCCAAAGCAGGCTCTAGGCTCAGAGCTGTCAGCACTGAGCCAGACATGGGGCTCAGACCCATGAGCTGCTAGATCATGACCTGAGATGAACTCAGACGCCAAACTGACTGAGCCACCCAAGCGCCCCTCTACTGTGCATTTTTTCATGATATATTACTGAACATGCTACTTACTATAATTAGCCAAGGCTAATTATGAGAAACACCAAATTAGGCAATAGTAGTCCCTGAAAGGGTAAAAAGACGTTGCCCTGGAGCATTGTCGCCTTAGTACATGCAGGCAGGGTGATGTGCAAGCTCTTGACCGGCTCACATCCCCACATGATCCACACAGCACAACCTTTGCTTTGGTTCCCAGCTGCATTTAAGACATTTTCAGACTCTTCTCATGCTTCTTTGCTCCCCAGTCCTAAGTTTAACTGAAGCAGACCATTTTCATTTTAGTACCCCAGTTCAGTCTCTACATGCTTCTTTTAGAAATACATGTATAATTTTTTAAAGCGTCTCTGCTCCCTGCCATCCCTGAATCACATCCTTTGCCTTTTCCGATTATGCTTCCGTCTTTAAAATGTTTTTCACACTCAAACATACATGCACCTGTATGTAGGATGGTGCCTTTCAGCCTTTGTTCAGTTTAACTAAATTGTTTAGTAATGAGCATTGCTCTAGGAATAGCTGACGGCTTATAATGTAGGACTTTAATGATCCTGTCCTGCCATCTGATGTCAAGTGGGACCCAGGAGTAGTGCTGTTCGGGAGCTGACAGTGATGTGTGACAGCACAGGCGTCTGTAGCAGGGCTGCCATACTTGATTGCCCATTTCTGACCTCACAGGTACATGGAATTTGAAAACTTCAATGGGACCTAAGAATCCATGCAGCACACAGAAATATTATTACCCGATTAATTAGGGTTAGAACCCAGCACTGTAGGTTATTGCTTTTATTTTTTTTAACCAGTCAGTGCATTTGAGGACAATGTGCTTTGTAAGTAGCAGTGTTATTGCAGAATTTAGATTCAAATGCCTGGGAAAATATGGAGCTAACAATATGATTTCCAGGTACAGGAGGATCTAAGACCTTCATCATCTGCAATATTTGTCCAAACAAAAAGCCGTGATAATTCTTGCAAAGCAGTAAATAATCTGCAAGTGGGGCTGAAGAATGCAGTCTTATGGGTTTTGTCATCCCTAGATCCGTTTTGGTGATGCATTGGCTTTTTCATAGAAGTCTTACCAGAATAGTAGGAAGAATCTGTACAAGTGAAGTATGCCTCTCAGAGGTCTAATCTCAAATGGACTAACTGAGATTTATCGCACGTGATCCTGTTTTATGCTACTGGCGATGACAGGTATGTTCAGACAGTAAACCATTAATTCATTCGAACACACTGTGAGCACCTACTATGTGTAAAATGTGTTGCCAAATATTATGATGGATTCAGGGATTAAAAAAAAATACTTGATCCTTTGAGGGAACTAACCTGTCCATCATTAACAGAATTTCTTGTTCTAAATTCTAAAACTCATCTAACAAAAATGGAAGTGTCAAAGCTTTGCTTCCTTGAACAAATTCATGCCTCTTTTAGAAATCTTTAATATTTGGATCCCTTTGCTCCTTGAACAAAGAGCAAACTTAATTGTAAACTTTAAGGAAAATGTATATTTGGCTTCCTCGCAAATACCTATTATTAGCTTTTGTCTCTTCTTTTCCGAAAGTGTTTTTACATTTGGTTACTTTTTTTTAAAGTTTGTTTATTTAATGAGGTTTACTTTTCCTGTGGATCACAAAGAAAACAATTCCCATGGGGGCATGGGAATGGAGGTATCTTCAATTATGCTCAAGTATCAAAGAACCTATAAAATTGAGCCGAGGTAATCACCAGCTTCTGGCAGGTTGTCACTTCTTCTCCAGGAAAAGTCAAAAGCCATTCTTCTGCTACAATCCTTAATCCTAACAGCCCAGAAACATATGATTTAGTTTGGAAGAAATGTGTACACATATACACTCAAACATGTATATGTATGTGTGTGTGTATATATATATCTATATCTATGTATATCTATGTATATATATATATATATATATATATATATATGCACATATGTAGGTATGTGTATATACATATATTTACAACTCCGACCAAAGCAGACTATGTTATGGATGTGTTATAGATATAAGGAAAACAGATTAATGCTTCTTGGAGAAAATATGAATATTCTAGATTTTTAGTGTAATTTTAGGATACTAAAACCAATCTCAAATTGTCAGAATTTAGTTCCATTAATGGTGTTGATAGGGATTGAGTTGAGCAAAGTCTGTGAATTATTTCACTATTGCTTCTCTCTCTGCCGGAGACGGAAACTGCACAGGTCATCCCTGATGGCAAGGCCCAGGGAAGAACCTGTGGGAAAAGACTGCAACGCAGTCAGAAGAACTCCCTGAAGAATTCTTCTTCTCTACTTTGTCTGTACCTTTTACTCTCACTTCTGTTGTTAGTCTATTCTAGGGTTAATATGAAACCAGAATTGCCCAAAGTTCCCCCTTCCTCCAAAATGGAATGTACCTAAATATCATGTCCACCCCCTCAATCAGATGTTGTCTAATGAATATTGCAGCAATTAGTAAAATTGGAGACAGTCTGGTATGCCTGGGGTCTATAAGAGACTTAGAATTCATTTTCCTTGTATGGGTCTAATTGCCAATAAGAATACATATTATGCCATAAGCAGAGACAAAAACAAGACTTAGTAGTTTTGGAGGACTTTCTTGGAAAAGTGTTAGAGAAATATTTGCCTGCTGACCTCAAGCCTGTAAGGCAACTTATGGATTGTTCTGGCCAAAGAATGAGATTGGTAAATGCAGGTACCAAATTCTAGTTGATCCACGTAAAATATTTCCATACGTCATCTATGATAAATGTTGACATTGTTCTTTCTTATTAAGGGGTTGTGAGTCTATTACCTACAACCGCAGGTACAAGTATATCCTGTTTTTGCATGCCCACTGAATTTAAACAATTAAAGGGCACTGTGATCTCATGTATTCTGGCAATATGCTTCACTTATCCTTAGATACCCTGCCATACGTAGTAAAGAATATGTAGAACTTTGTTATGACTACCTGGTTACATTTTATTGGTTGAAGTGGAAATCATGTACCGTGAAATCACTGTTGCCAACAAAACTTAGAAATGTTAAGTCCTATGACTGTATTCAAAAAATGTAAATTGTTTAAGCATGATTGTTTGGATTTGCTATATAAAAACCCTAAGCTGAAAAATAAATTTGAGCAGTCCACCTGAAGAGGCTGGCTCTGCGTCTTCTTCGCGGACGCCATCCATCACTCTCCAGGCCAACCCTGGCTTGCAGAGGCTGGGCCCCTGCATCACTCTACTTCAGGGAACCCAGTGCCTTCATTGTACCGCTCCTTCATTTCACTTGCAAAATCTTCTCTTGCACATAGATTCTTTGTCAGTCACTGTGCTGGGCGGTAGGGGGAGAAACAAGGCACTGATGATGAGCATTTGGGAGTAAAGCCTTGGATAGGGGTTTCTACCAGCAATGTGGGAACCAGAGGAGAGGCATCTAAAGGGAATTGGCCATTTAGGAGTACAGGGCAGCAAACTGTGTTCTTAACTCTGTGCCACGGCCGTTTTTGGCAATCAGGTAAGTTGACAAATCTGTAGGCTCCTTCGTGGGAGAATATATTTACATCTATATAATAAAATATATGAGAATTTAAGGGAATCAAGAATCATAAAATGCAGTTGTCAAAATATTTTTTAAAACACATTTGTGCTGCTTTATTAAAACATTAACTAACAAGATCTAGCAGCCAACACAACAATTACTGTAATTTTGAAGTGGTAATGCGCATACATAATTTTTGAGGTCACGCAACAACTTTAATATGGCATAAAAATATCTGATTTCTTGGTGAGAAAACTGCAGGTCCCGCTGATGTGACAGTGGTTATTGCCAACATTTGTAATTGAAGGAATGTCAAATTTCAATTCGATTTTGATGAAAACAGAGAAGTAACTTTTTGCTCATCCAAGTTCATAAACTTCCTGAATTCTCTCTATTCAGGAATGCTTTGGGGACCACGGGCCTCAGGCTAAGAACCCTGCACCAAAGAGCTCTGTGCTAGTGCATGTGGGCAGTAAAAGGAGAGCATGTGTTCTGAACAGAGGCCTCAGATCTCTACAGAGTGACTCCTGATTCCATAGCACTCTAAGAAGCACTCTGTACTTCTCCCTCGCACTCTCTTTATATTTGGTAGTCTTGTTTCCTTTCACACAGAGCTTTGCTTTGTAAGACTAGAAGAAATAATCCCTGTTAGTGACTTTATATGTTATCAGAACTGATAAAAATATTTTTTTTCCCTAAACTTTCCTTGTTCTTCTTTATTTGGAAATTTTGCCTGTAGCAAGCCTGAGGGTTAGGAATTCTTATCAGATAGCTGGGAAAAATTGTAATCGCCTTCCTCTGTGATGATTAACTTCATCTTTGGTCATCTAGTTCTGTATTTTTGAATTTCTCTGTTGCTCTTAAACATGTGATCATGTTTGTTTAAACATGAAGTTTAACTGAAGTGATCCATGCTTGTTTAAAGAACACTATTAATATATAATATGAAAAATGAAGTGTAGCTTAAAATCAGTTATACTATCAAAACAAAAAGTCTTCACTATGCTTCCATTTCATTGAGGAACTAGTATTTGTTAGCCATTTTTATGTATATTCTTTCAGAATAGAGATATTTGTTTTGTATAAAATATAGGATCGTAACATATATGTTAATATATATAGTTTGACAATCCAATAAGCGAGTTGCATTAGTCATTCATTACATCCTAAATTGGATGTGTCTTGACATTTGCTTTGTTTTTCTTTTTCAAAGTGAAACAGTCTGAAAATTTCGGTTGATTTTTGAATCTTGAAAATTCTTACATAATAATTGTTGGCATGCTGAACACTTTCATCAAGACAAAATGGGCCTGAGGCAAGGAAAGGACTTTCAAGCATAATATGGATATCAGTATTTGGCATTCAGCAGAGGGAAAGGGGTGATAAAAGAGTTTGGAAGACAAGTGGTTAATTTGCAGGAAGATAAAACTAAGGCAGGTAGGAGGGAGCAGCTGTCTCTCTAGTTCAGTCACTGCCCTGAAATTTTGTGCAGCAAAGCGTCAGAGGAGAAAGGAGAATAGGTTTTCAGTGGCTGGACAGGTCAGATTCGTAGGCCTCATTAACCACAGTACTTTATTGTCTGTGTCTTCCTGATTACCTTTCCTTTTCTTTTCCCTTTCCTTTGCTTTCCTTTCCTTGGCTTTCCTCTCTCCCTTCTCTCTCTCTTCCTCCTCCCTTCCTTCCCTCTTCACAGCTTCCTTCCTTCCACCCTCACTCTCTTAGTCTTCTTTTCTTTCTCTTTCTTTTCTTTTCTCTCTCTCTCTTTCTTTCCTTCCCTCTTCCTTCCTTCCTTCCTTCCTTCCTTCCTTTCTTTCTTTCTTTCTTTCTTTCTTCTTTCTTTCTTTCTTTCTTTCTCACATGTTGCAGTTGCTCTGCACCAGTGAAAAACCAGCTTGAAAACAAATAAAGATACACACTCACCTTTCCTCTACTTAAATTTAGTAATACCTTGCTCATCCATGTCCTTCAGTGAGCTGTGAAGGTTAGTGAACAGCTCTGGCTAATTCAATATGGCTCAACTATTATTTACTTATTTCTTTTTTTTAATCATTTTTTATTATTTCTAAGTTATCTCTACAGTCAACATGGGCTCAACAACTCTGAGATCATAATTCACATGCTGTATGGACTGAGCTAAATAAGTACCCCTCAGCTTTATTTCAAGCGAAGCTAAAAAGGTAATCTTAGGAAGCAAGAAAGGATATTTTCAATAATACCATACCATGGTATGGTAAGAAGGAACATAAGAAATGTTTAAGGAACAATCTTATGCTCCCATGTTATTGGAATTTAAACCACAAATCACTTAGTAGGTGTCATTTAACCAAGTGATCATCAAGAGTGTTGAAAATATTGTTTTCAGTCAAAAAGCTACTAATACAGTGTTTTTGTACGTCCCATTGACACCTCTAGGCTCGCAGTCATAGGAAACTTACTTGTCTTTCTTGTCACTGATTTCAGCATACATTCTTTGGAAGCTAAAGAATGACCATCTATTGTGGGTAGATACGGTTTTCTGTTGTGGCTTTTTGTAATCTGTTGCATAGATTTAGATTTGCCCACAAACTATTTATATTGAAAAAAAGATCTACATTTTGACTTACTCAGTTTACCTACTTAGCAGTTTAATATGCAAATGAATGTTGGAGGAAAAGAGAATAAACTTTAAAATAGAGGGTGAAAATTATAAAATTGAGTAAGAAAGGAAATTAAGTTCTAGCTTGATTTTAGCATTAGTGTCTTACTCAATAATTCTTGAATTTTGTATACTACTAAGTGTTGTAGGAACTGAAATCGATGCCTTCGTGTTTTTGCTTTACTCCTATGTTCCTTTGTTCTGCATATATTTACCATTTTTCGTCGTTAACCAGTCTAATAACTAACATTACACTGTGACCTTCTAGTGAGGATGATTTTTTTCCTTTTTATCAATACTGCCTGCACTGTGCCTGGTGTTTCTTTCTTAAAGAAATGTGACAATAAGAGCTCCTTAAGGTGCAATGATTTTTCTTTGTGATTCCTACACTAAAAGAGACCAAAATGACCATGTTTGAGGAAGAATCATTAACTACTCTTTTTTTTTTTTTAAATGTTTTATTTATTTCTAGGAGAGAGAGAGAGAGACAGCGTGAGCAAGGGAGGGTCAGAGAGAGAGGGAGTCACAGATTGAAACAGGCTCCAGGCTCTGAGCTGGCAGTCAGCACAGAGCCCGACGCGGGGCTCGAACCCAGGAACCGCGAGATCATGACCTAAGCGAAAGTCGGACGCTTAACCGACTAAGCCACCCAGGCGCCCCAATCATTAACTACTCTTAATGTGTGTTATGAATCGCGGTGTATGAAGACAATGGTTGTCTTATCTAGAAACCAGATCCTTCAAATTTACCGCTGAGCACTGTGAACCATTTCTTCACAATATCCTTACTTTTGAATTAGTAATATATGCTAAAAACAAACATGATCTCAATAAATATGATACATAAGTTTTTAAATTGGAGATTCTACGTTATTTGCATTTTATGACCAGAAAGCGATAATGCTTCAGTGCCATTAGGTACTGTCCAAGATACAATATCTTGTGATCGATAGTTGAATAATGGAGAAAAGGAACAGTCTAGTACCATTATAGGCCTGCTCCGTCTTGCTCTGTCTCTTCTCCCCATGTTCCTCCTGCTTTCTCCTCTAAAGACAAAGGTAATCACTACCATGGGAACCACAACAAAAACAAAATACATTAACAATGACTGGAAATAGATACAACAAAAATAATGGCACTTAGACCCCAGTGCCAGGCAAGATTCTTTTTTTTTTTTTTGCTGTATGGCCTTAGGCAATTTACATTATCTCTCTTAACCTTACCATCTTTATTGTAAAATAGAGAGTGAAGTAATTCTGTTATGATTGTTTATGAGATTGCTGTGAGACTCAAACAGTGAGATATTTTAAGTGCTTAATAAATTGGAAATCACTAAATAAATATTGATTTAAAATGATTTCATGAATTACATCAGTTCCTTTGGTAAGAGATTTTTAAAACAAATAAATATTTTCAATGACATCTGATTCTTGTTGTATATGAGAACCATGGTGGGAATGTCTGAGAAACCCTTTCAAAAACAGGGTGTATTCATTTGAAGTACCCAAGCGACTCCTGAGGAATGATTCATATATGGAGGAAGAACTCAGATGAATAAACCTTGGTGTCCATAAAATGTAGCATGCTAGAAAACCCTATATTTATCTTACTATGGAATGTAAGTTAAGGAACACTCTTAAACTCAAGCATGGTTTCAATAACACTGGCTGAATATTAAAATTTAGTTTCTAAGTCCTTGAAAAATTTATCTCTAAAATTTTTGGTATAAAATGCTTTTGAAATATAGACAAATTTTTCAAAAATCCAAGAATGTGTGATGGAAGGACAATGGAGCAGATACACTGAAGATATTCCTGAATGTGAAAGACATGTTAAAATGATGGCAAGACAATTCAAGATTAGAAGGAAAGAAAATGAAAATAAATTCAAGCACCAAGCACTACTAATACTAGCTCTTAGTTTATATTGCCAAACTCGAAGTGCTTGACATATATTAATGCACATTTTCCTCTCACACCTATGAGGTAGGTATTATTATTGCCCCCTATTATGGATAAAGGAACTGAAACATTAAGAGGTTAAGTAAGTAAAGACCACCACTAATATATGGAGGTTAAAGATCCTACTAAAGAACGAATGGACTAAACAGGAAATTAAAGAAGAAATAAAAAGTACACGGAAGAAAATGAAAACACAACGTGAAAACCTTTGGAATGCAGCAAAAGAAGTCTTAAAAGGGAATTATATTATAATACAAGCCTACCTTAGGAAGCAATAAAAGCCTTAAATGCACAACCTAACCTTACACTTAAAGGAGCTAGAAAAGGAACAGCAAATAAAGCCTAAAGCCAGCAGAAGAAGAGAAATAATTAAGATTAAAGCAGAAATAAATGATACAGAAACAGAACAGATGAATGAAATTAAGAGCTGGTTCTTGAAAGACTTACTAAAATTGATGAATCTCTAGCCAGACTTATCAAAGGGAAAAGAGAGAGGACCCAAATAAATAAAATCACGAATGAAGGAGGAGAGATCACAACCAACACCACAGACATACAAAACATTATAAGAGAATCTTAAAAAAAATTGTATGCCAACAAATAAGCAATCTGGAAGAAATGGACAAATTCCTAGAAACATACAAACTACTAAAGCTGAAACAGGAAGAAACAGAAAATTTGGACAGACCCATAACCAGGAAAGAAATTGAATCAGTAATCAAAAATCTCCCAACAAATGAAAATCCAGGGCCAAATGGCTTCCCAGGGGAATTCTACCAGCCATTTAAAGAAGAGTTAATACCTATTATTCTCAAATTGTTCCCCAAAAAACAAATGGAAGGAAAACTTCCAAACTCCTTCTATTAGGCCAACATTACCTTGATCCCATATAGAGACCCCACTAGGAAGTGCAATTACAAGTCAATATCCCTGATGAACATGAATGCAAAAATTCTCAACAAGGTACTAGCAAATTGAATCCAACAGTACTTTTAAAGAATTATTTACCACGATCAAGCAAGATTTATTCCTGGGCTGCAGGGCTGGTTCAATATTCACAAATCAATCAAGATGATACACCACATTAATAAAAGAAGCAATAAGAACCATGTGATCCTCTGAATAGATGCAGCAAAAGCATCTGACAAAATACAGAGGCCATTGTTTTTTCTTTTTGTTTTTTTAATTTATTTCTGAGAGAGAGAGAGACAGCATGAGCAGGGGAGGATCAGAAAGAAAGGGAGACACAGAATCCAAAGCAAGCTCCAGGCTCTGAGATAGCTGCCAGCACAGAGCCCAACGCAGGGCTTGAACCCATGAACCGTGAGATCAGGACCTGAGCCGAAGTTGGATGCTTAACCGACTGAGCCACCCAGGTGCCCCACAGAGTCCATTCTTGATAAAAAAAANCCCAGGCCCCCCAAAGACCATTTTTTAAAAAAAAAAAAAAAAAAAAAAAAAAAAAAATTCCTACAAAGTAGGGATAGTGGAACATACCTCAAAGTCATAAAGACCATGTAGGAAAGACCCACAGATAATATCATCCTCAATCAGGAAAAACTGAGAGGTTTCCCTCTAAAGTCAGGAACATGACAAGGATGTTCACTCTCACCTCTATTGTTCAACACAGTGTTGGAAATCCTAGCCTCAGCAATCAGACAACAAAATGAAATAAAAGGCATCCAAATTGACAAGGAAGGAGTCAGACTTTCACTCTTCACAGACGACATGGTACTCTAGGTGGAATACCTGAAGATTCCACCAAGAAACTGAAACATGAATTCAGCAAAGTTTCAGGATAAAAAATCAACACATAGAAATCAGTTGTATTTCTATACAGCGATAATGAAAGATCACAAAGAGAAATCA
Source organism: Crocuta crocuta (assembly GCF_008692635.1). Lineage (NCBI taxonomy): Eukaryota > Metazoa > Chordata > Mammalia > Carnivora > Hyaenidae > Crocuta > Crocuta crocuta. Next base: position 8,611,482 of record NW_027531334.1, read on the forward strand.
AAGAATTAATCCCATTTATGACTGCAGTGAAAACCAAAAAATTCGTAGGAATAAAGCTAACCAAAGGTCTGTATGTTGAAAACTATAGAAAGCTAATGAAAGAAACTGAAGAAGACAAAAAGAAATGGAAAAACATTCCATGCTCATGGATTGGAAAAACAAATATTTTTAAAATATTGATACTCCCCAAAGCAATCCACGCATTCAATGCAATCCCTATCAAAATAACACCCGCATTCCTCACAGAGCTAGAACAAACAATTCCAAAATTTGTAAGGAACCAGAAAAGAACCTAAATAGCCAAAGCAATGTTCACGAAGCTGGAGGCATCACAATTCCAGACTGTAAATTGTTTTACAAAGCTGTAATCATCAAGATAGGATGGAACTGGCACAAAAACAGACATATAGATCAACTAACTAGAATAGAGAACCCGGAAATGGACCTGCAAATGTATGGTCAACTAATCTTAGACAAAGCAGGTAAGAATATCCAATGGAAAAAAACACAGCCTTTTCAGCAAAAGGTGTTGAGAAAACAGTGACATGCAGAAGAATGAACCTGGACACATTCTTTTACCATGCACAAAAATAAACTCAGAATGGATGAAAGAAAGACCCAAATGTAAGACAGGAAACCATCAAAATCCTAGCGGCGAAAACAGAAAACTCTTTACCTCACTTGCAGCAGCTTCTTACTAGACATGTCTCCGGAGGCAAGGGAAACAAAAGCAAAAATGAACTATTGGGACCTCATGAGGTAAAAAAACTTCTGCACAGCGAATGAAACAATCAACAAAACTAAAAAGCAAACAACAGAATGTGAGAAGATGTTTGCAAATGCCATATTGGATGCAGGGTTAGTATCCAAATCTGCCAAGAACTTACCAAACTCAATATCCCAAGAACAAATAATCCAGTGAAGAAATGGGCAGAAGACATGAGCAGACATTTTTCCAAAGAAGACATCCAGATGACTAATAGACACATAAAAAGATGCTCAACATCACTCATCATCAGGGAAATACAAATCAAAACCACAATGAGATACCACCTCACACCTGTCAGAATGGCTAAAATTAACAACACAGAAAACAACAGCTATTGGCAAGGATGTGGAAAAAGGGAACCTTCTTGCATTGTTGGTGGGAATGCAAACTGGTGTAGCCACCCTGGAAAACAGTATGGAGGTTCCTCAGAAAGTTAAAGATAGAACTATCCTACCACTCAGCAATTGCACCACTGGGTATTTACCCAAAGAATAAAAAAATACTCATTTGAAGGGATATGTGCATCCTTATGTTTATAGAGGCATTATCAACAATAGTCAAACTATGGAAAGAGCCCAAGTGTCCACTGACTGATGGATAAAAAAGATGCGGGGTGTGTGTGTGTGTGTGTGTGTGTGTGTGTGTGTCTATGTGTGTGTGTATGTGTGTGTGTGTAATGGAATATTTCTCAGCCATCTAAAAGAATAAAATCTTGCCATTTGCAAAGATGTGAATGGAGCTGAAATGTATCATACAATAAAATAAGTCAGTCAGACAAATACCATATGATTTCATTCATATGAGGAATTTAAGAAACAAAACAGATGAACATATGTGAGTAGGAAATAAAAAGGAGACGGAAACAAACCATAAGAGACTTTAATGATAGAGAACAAATTAAGGGTTGATGGAGGGAGATGAGTGGGGATGGACTAGATGAGTGGTGGACACTAAGGAGGACTCTTGTTATAATGAGCTCTGGTGTCCTTTGTAAGTGAGGAACCACTGAATTCTACTCTTGAAACCAATATGGCACTCTGTGTTAACTAACCAGAATTTAAATAAAAATTTGAAGAAGAAAAAAGCTTTAGTAAATTGGTGTTATACATGAAGAAAGTGATATAGCTGACATTGAGACTCAGGCAGCTTGGCTCTGCGGCCTGTTTGCCATACTGTCCCCCGAGAAGAGGTAGGCAATTTGTACCCATTCACATCCTTAGCACTAGATTTTGATGATCCACTTTAAACTTTTTCAGCTTGACAGGCAACAAATTTTGTTTTATTGTTGCATTTGTTTTATTGTTGCATTTATTCATATTTTCTTTATTACCAGGGATTCTTAATACCTTTTATATATTTATTATCCTTTTATATTTTATCTTTTGTGGGCAGCATAATCACATTTCCACATGTTTTTATACTGAGGAATTTACCTATTTCTTTTTTGGTTTTAGAGTCTNTGCTTTCATGCTTGGAATGATTTTCTCCATCTCACACTGTATCACTTGTCTCTTATAATCCTTTACAGTACTACTTTAATGACTTTAGTTTCTAATTATTTAGCATCTGGTGCACTAGGAAATTTTGCTGGTATAAAGAAAGAAAAAGGTCATTTCCTAGAAACATCTTCCCATACAACTAGTCATTGACTCAACCCCATTTACTAAAGAATCTGTCTTCTCTACCACCAATTTCAAATGGTGCTATTATCATAGAATACGGTCTCACATATATTTAGGTACTTTTGTCTAGACTAATGGTAATTTCTAATGATCTACCAATTCTTTTGCCGGAACTAAATTTTTAAATCATTGCAACCTAGTAATGATTTTCTCCATGAAATGCTGTCCCCACTTGCCTTCCATGGCACTGTACATGCCCCCTTCACCCTCAGCTCTGGCTTCTGCTTTGCTGTCTCTGGTGTTCAGTTGCATTTATTCCTCATGCCCCTTACATCCTGATGTTCCTCAGAATTCAGTCTCCCACTCTCTTTTCAGTCTTCATATTCTCCATTAGCTCTTGTCTATTTGCCAAACTTAAAGGCCATCAAAAATGCACTGACAACTCCAAAATACAAATCTCTGGCTCAAAATTCTTCACTAATCAATAACCCTATTTCCCAAGTGTCTATGTATATGGATGTGCCACAATCCCCTTAAATTCACAATGTCAAATACTCAGAATCTCCACACTTTCTCTTTTCCCAGCATGTCCTGTGCTAACTCATCACTGGAACCGATATCCACCCACCAGGCCAACCCAGAACTCTGGGATTAACCTTAATCATCAACTTACTTCTTCCTTACTTTACTGTTTAGTTCGTTAATAAGTCTGTTGTGCCAATAACTATGATTTCCTCTTTTTATCTTTTGGTAATGGCCTGGTCTTTAATGTTAAGCCTCATTTTGGGCTGTCGTCATTTTCTACACAACACTTCAGTAGCTCTGACCCTCTCCCCAAAACCCTCCATGTTGTTACTAGTCAGATCTTCCTGCAAATCTGATCTTTTCACTTCATCTACATAAAATCCTCACTGTTTCTCTATATTAAGGGAGTCCAACTTTTAGGTAGCTTTCAGAAGGCCCTTCCTTGTCTGGCGCTTGCATACCTCATCTATCGTCAGTGCTTGCCTGCTTCTAATACTCTGTAAATTCTTCTTCAAATACATCCTTCTGTTCTCTGCTGCTTGGGTCTTGCAGGAGCTTCTCCCACTGCTTGGAAGATCCCTGCTTTTCTCCTGGCTACCTGCTGCTTTTCACCCATCTGACCTCACCTGAGTCCTGGCCTCCTCCAGAAGCCTTCCTCAAACTTTCCAACGTATGTCTGGTACTAGCAAAGAAACACTCGCAAAACCATGTGCTGCTTTGTTTTAACACACTGTTTTGAAAATGCTAAGCTAAGTATTCTGTATAGTGAACCAAACTGTAAAAAACACAAAAGGAAGAATATTTCCTGAAATGTGCACCAATGTACCCTTGCACCCAGGAGAGTACCTGGACATTCAGAGTGTTCTTTAAATATGTGTGGAAGAAACAGACAGAAGGGGAAGGGAAGGGTCAGGGAGGAAGAAGGGGTAAGGGAGGGAAGAATATAACCTTTCTTTCTTTAGTTTATGCAACATCTTTCTCTTTCTCTCACACATTTATAATAAGTACACAGGCATGCTTATACACATCCATACAAATATCACACACAAATTCCATGCACAAAATACTGACAGCAACTGCTGCAAAATATCAGTGATTCCTTGTGGGATTTTAGGCAGTTTTATTTTCTTCTTTAAGTGTTTCTATATTATATAATACAAAAAAAAAATCAGAAAATCTGTAATTAGAGTAAGTTCTTCAAATTGGATTTACAATGATCTTGATTCTAACGTGTAAAGCACATTAGCATCCTTGACTAAAAATGTTTTGGTGTGTGTAATACTTGGCTTCCTGGAGTTGCTGTAACAAAGTGCCACAGACTGGGTGATGTAAAACTACAGAAATTTATTCTCTTACAGTTTTGGAATCTGGAAGTCCAAAATGAAGGTGTTACAGGGCCATGCCCCCCGTGACTGTGGACGGCCCTTCCTTGCCACGCCCTGGTTCTGATGGTGGCCGGTGCCCTGTGACACTAAAGCTTCTGCAGCTGCCTCACCCAACCTTTGTCTTTGTTGTCACATGACGTTCTCTTCCTTGTGTGTCTCTCTTGCCACTTCGTATAAGGACACTGGTCATTGGGGTTATGGCTCATGCTAAGCCAGAATGACCTCATTTTCTTTTTTTTTTTTTAATGTTTTATTTATTTCTGAGAGAGAGAGAGAGACAGCGTGAGCAGGGGAGAGTCAGAGAGAGAGAGAGACACAGAATCCAAAATAGGCTCCAGGCTCTGAGCCAGCTGTCAGCACAGAGCCCGACGCCTGGCTGAAACCCACGAACCTCGAGATCATGACCTGAGCCGAAGCGGGATGCCCAACAGACTGAGCCACCCAGGCGCCCCTCAGAATGACCTCATTTTAATTTAACCAATCATATCTGCAGTGACCATGACTCCAGATAAGGTCACATTCTGAGGTATTGGGAATTAGGACTCCAACGTATCCTTTGGGGTGGGTGGGGGACACACAATTCAACTCATAGCATGTTGCACATGCAACTTTTTTGTCTACTATCATATATGTATTGACAATGCGGTTATTCGGGTTCTGCTTTTAAATTTCTTTTTTTTTTTTAAGGGATCAAGCTTTCTTTCTTTCTTTTTTTTAAATGTTTTATTTATTTCTAGGAGAGAGACAGAGACAGTGTGAGCAGGGGAGGATCAGAGAGAGAGGGAGTTACAGACTGAAACAGGCTCCAGGCTCTGAGCTGGCAGTCAGCACAGAGCCCGATGCAGGGCTCGAACCCACGAACCGCGAGATCATGACCTAAGGGAAAGTTGGACGCTTAACCGACTAAGCCACCCAGGAGCCCCTCTGTTTTTAAATTTCTAACAGAACATGCTAATATACTGTGACACACATGTAACTATTAGCAGTCTTTATGATGTAAAGTAGTATGTTTTTCCTATTACCATTTTTTTTTTCTATTTTGCTACTAAGGAAAGCATATATTTCTTCCTTTTTCTATTTTTCTGTTTATTATATTTGTATGAATTAGGATTGAGTTTGGTTGCCAGTAGGAGATCTGACTGAAGTGGCATAAACATAAAAGGCTATATTTTCCTCACATGATGAAAAATCCTGAGGGAGGCAATTAATAGTATTGGTTTGGCATCTCAAGCACATAGGGCCAAGGGTTTGTGATGTCAGGGGTCTTTGATTCAGCACCTTAAGATATACGCTGCACATCCATAATTATATTTCAGGCAAAATGAAAGAGATCAGCATGGGGGGAGGAGAGGCAGCTAAGCATGCTCCTCTTTTAAAGCCTGTTTTCCTCCAGCCTCACCAGTAATTTCTGTAGCAGCTCATTGGCCAGAATGGTGATACCTGGCCACCATTTTCTGCAGGGGTGGTTGATAAATGAAAGAGTTTCGTGCACATTGCCGACCTCGACAGAATCAGGACTCTGTTCCCAAGGAAGACTGGAAAAAGACATATCGGTAAGCAGTTAGCTGCCTTGGTCATCCCTCCCTCTATACAAGTGTTAATGGAGGAAGGGAGGATGGGGGAGGGCACTTATCTCTTTTCTTCCCCATCTTAACCCATCAAATACTGAAATTAACAACCACTCAGTTAATCCTAATCATGGATTATGTGATATGAGGACTGGAGTCATCTAATTAGGTCAGTTTTTTTTTTTTAATATAAACTAAATATTTGACAAGAAGGGGCACCTGGGTAGCTCAGTAGGTTAAATGTCTGATTCTTGATTTCGGCTCAGGTTATGATCTCATGGTTGTGCAACTGAACCCCAGCATAGGGGCTCTGTGCTGGGTGTGGAGCCTGCTTGAAATCCAATCTCTCCCTCTCCTGCTACCCCTCCCCCACTTGCATGCACACTCTCTCTCACTCTTCTTTTTAAAAATTAAAAAAAAAAATAAAATAAATTTTAAAAATATGTGACAAGAAGGCTCAGATGCTGAAACAAGAATTTTAAGTGTAGCCTATACAAATGGTTCTCAAACTCTGATCCACTCTTTGGTCTTAGGTTTGGCAAAATTCTTTTTTTTTTTTTTAATGTTTTATTTATTTCTAGGAGAGAGAGAGAGAGACAGCGTGAGCAGGGGAGGGTCAGAGAGAGAGGGAGTCACAGACTCTGAAACAGGCTCCAGGCTCTGAGCTGGCAGTCAGCACAGAGCCCGACGCAGGGCTCGAACCCACGAACGGCGAGATCATGACCTAAGCAAAAGTCGGACGCTTAACCGACTAAGCCACCCAGGCACCCCAGGTTTGGCAAAATTCTATTGGCGTGGAAAAATAAGAAAACAAGAGTAATCTGGTGAGTTTTTCATTATGTTAAGTTGGTTCAATTTAAAGAGCTGTCCATTCTGAAACTGTGTCCTTGCCCTTTTATGGGGGTATTAAATGTTCTTCTTTATATAAAGTGTTGGAGATAATACATAGCAACTCTTTCTGTTTTGTTTTGCTGTGTGTTAATGCTCGTACTCAGGGAAAAAAAAAAGGTTATATGTTTGATCCCTTTTTTATTTGTTATTTTCTGTTTCATGGAATACAGAAATCTGAAAAAGAGGCAATTATTCACCTTTGTATATATTTGGTACATATTTTGTATAAATGTCCATAAGTATCTATATTTTCATATTTATATTACCTTCTGTTTTTAGATATATAAAAAGTTAAATACATAACATTGGCTTTCTTCAGTTTCATCTTTGTCTTGCATCAGCTTTGATACCTTCTAAAGATAATGATGTAAAAAAAAAAATGATGTGGTAAAGATTAAAATACATGGAACAGACTAGTTCTCCTGGATTTAAGACTAAGTACTTTATGTATATTACACTTCTTCCTCATTGCCCCTCATGGTGGTGCATACAAATTTTATTGTCCCACAGATAAAATATCTGATATTCACAGAGCTTCATTGACTTGTGAAGGTTTCGTAGAGGATAAAGGGAAAGTCAGGATTCAAATTAAGTTCTGTCTCCTTCAACAGACCAAGCTTTGAATCTATTGATAGAAATCATGTTATTCCTCCAACTCCTGTGGGTGAAGTTATGCTTTTATTCAATATAACCTTGATCTTGTTACTCCAGTAAAACTATTTCTGTGCTTAGTATGAGAACATTTTCCCCTGCAGGGGTAGTCTTCAGAGGCCAATAGATTTCTTTTTTTTTTTTTTTTCTAAATTGCTTGTTTGTGAAGAATATAATAAATATATTACTAATATTTAATGTTGAGTTGTGGATCCCTCTTCTTAAGCAAAATATAAAAGTATATTAGCTTCATTGAAGTTTTTTAGGATCTTAACATTTAGATCCTTCAATGCTCAAATAGTCCAAATAGCTGAAAGAGTACAGATGTCTGATAAGAAAAGGAATAAATTCTTGGTTCACTTTGAAAATAGCAACACAGAGGATTGAAAATGTGGGCCTTTGGAGGCTTCATGACCCACCTAAAGAAGGAAGTGGCTACTAGCCTAAGCAGATTATTAAAATGTGGGAACATATGACTATTTCTCCCCAGATTCTTAGATTTTTGAGAGAAGTCTAAAGTGTTAAATTTCATCCACAGGATATCCGTTTTCCAATGCTGGGTAATAGCTTAAATTTAAAACACCTTACAGGTCAACATTGGATAGACCAAACACGAGTCTTGGGGGAGAGACGATCCATCAGCTAGTAGCTCACAATGTCTGATTCAGGTTTCATGTCACATGCTTGTGTAGCCAATGTGATGTTGGACATGAAATATTTAGCCAGTAGCACCCTAAGCTGTTGCTCCAAAGGATAAGGATTGTCCAGAAAATGTTAAATTTCAACAAGAAATTGACTGAAAACAAGAAAAGACTCTTTTCTACCATTCTCAGATTTTATTATTTAAAAAAATTTTTTTAAGTTTAATTTGAGAGACAGAGAGCACAGAGGAGGGACAGAGAGAGAGGGAGAGAGAGAATCCCAGGCAGGCTCCATGCTGTCAGTGTGGAACCCCATTGGGGCTCAAACTCATGAACTGTGAGATTATGACCTGAGCTGAAACCGAGTCAGACGCTTAACCAACTGAACCATCCAGGTACCCCTAACACTCTCAGATTTTAAACGGACTTACTAATCATGATAAAAATATCACTCTAGAATTATTAGGGCCCTGTGGCAGGGAAAAAAGCATTGAGAGCCCACCTGCAGTTGTAGGACAGTAGGAAGCACTGTCCACAGAAGAGGATTCCCACTTGGCAAAGACGGACTGCCTCTTAGCCAATTGGTTTAGGCTCATGAACAATTTCTTACTGATGAGCTCAAGGGTACAGTAGCTGAGTCCACTGTATAGATGCTTTAGACTTCGTTGTGACATTCACATCAACTATACACACACACACACACACACACACGCACACACACACACCTCTCCCCAGTACTTGCACTTCAGATGCTATTCATTTCTGTGAATGCCTTTTTATTTTACATTCATTAAATCTCTACTCATTTAAGAAAAAAATTGTGTGGGATACAAACTTTGTTCTCTTCTTCTTACCATTTTTCTTTAATAGAAAGTCAGGAGGGGCTTGAAAAAGAGAAACAAAGCCAGACTCCGTTCACTGTGTTCAGTGTTTCCTCTAATAAATTCTTCGTGACTCTCCTTTTAATGATGGTTAGCATGACACCGACCCTGAAACAGGATCTGGCTACCGCAGACGTGTTTACAAGAAATCCCAGAGGCCTCAGAGGAGGCTGTGCTTGGTGGTGAAGGCAGGAAACATCTGTGAGGCAGGAGAACTGTGGCTCTGTGGTCAGGTGGCCCTGCCAACTTTCCCTGTTGTCTCATTTACCCCAGTCTGAGGAAGAATCTTCAACACAAACCACTGCAGAGGAGTGGAATAGAAGGGTGCCTCCCCTCCCTGGCCTGTAGCCAGCGCTAACAGCTCCGCCATACTTATGGTGAGCCTCCGCCCAAGAGTCCCTGTCCGGTGTAATTAACTAAAATGTACCAAAGGCATTTCACTACCAATCTCTAAACCCTTGGGAACAGGATCCATGTCACCTTGGTATTCTCTACATGGGGATTTGTCTGGTTGTATTTCAGAAGATGGGAGACTGTGTGAAGTAAACAATTTGATTTCCCTGATCTGTTAGCCTCCTAATTCTACATAGTTTTCTTTCCTTTTTTGGCTACGTACTCTTAGAATCCCAGTATCCCCGTAAGTTTTCCTCTTCCTCCTCCACTTCCTCCAAAAAAAAAGGGTCCTTGGCAAAAGACCTGATAAATTCATACACCCTTGGGAATAAAGAACTAACCTCTTGAAATGTTCCTCTTGCTCTCTTCTCATAGATTTTGCATCTTAGCAAGTCCAAGAAAACTTTCAGTGGAAGGAAGGAAAAACAAAACTAAAATAGGAGGTTTCCGTCTATAGCTTTTCCTCCGTACCTGTGTGTACATGGAAAGTATAGTTGATATATTTGTTTGTGTAACACCCCAGGCAAATGCAAATTTGATCTACACATTAGTAAAAGACAATATTTCCAATCTGAGAAATTCAAGGCTTTGGGTGCCTTGAAGCTACAGGACATATTTATTTCTGTTTGCCCCAAAACAGTTTATTCTCTTTCACTTTTGTGCACCTGAGGACCACTCCCTCAGGCCCTCCATCCTTCCTTCCTTTTTCTCTTCCTTTCTGCCTGCCTTTGTTCCTCTAGCATTTCTTGATCATCTGCCATTCCAAACCACTGTACTGAGGCTGAGAGTATACGTATGAATGAGGTTCAGGTCTTACTGTTCAGCAGCTGGAAGCCTAGAGGAGGCTGCAGAAAAGTGAACAAGTAAAAGGCAGGTAATAAGAAAAGGAGGGCACATGGGTGGCTCCGTTGTTTGAGTGTCCGACTCATGGTTTTGGCTCAGGTCATGATCTCCTGGTTTCATGAGTTCAAGCCCACGTCATGCTCTGTACTGACAGCACAGCGCCTCCTTGGGATTCTCCTCTCTCTTCCTCTCTCTGCCCCTCCTCAACTCACTGTGTTTCTGTCTCTCTCAAAATAAATAAATAAATACACTTAAAACTTTTGGTTTAAAAAAAGAAGAAGAAGAGGATTGCTACAGAGATATAAAGAGAAAAGCTCCAGGGAGAAAGTAGGTAGCTGTGTTTGGGAAATGTAACAACATTGTACAAAGAAGGCACTATTAGGTAAAGCTCTTAAAGGATGACTAGAAATTGCTAGTTAGAAAATAGGGAAGTAGCATTTCAGATAAGAGGGAAATATGTGTAGAGGAATATCAACTTCAATAACAAGGGTAATGTCAAGGTGGGGGAGTAGCATGTGGCCTTACAGAGGTAAAGGTGTTTGACATTGGGGTAGGATGCTTAGGTGGAAAATTAAAGTTACTTCATGTACTTAACATTGGCAGCAACAATCATGGTATCCCCTCTGGTGAGGCAATAGCAAATAAGCCATTTTCTGAACATTTATTTCTGTTCTGGGATAGATTGAGTGGCTTCCTGGTTTTCTGCCCATGTCACCGGTTGGTCTCCCCTGGTCATCTGTTGGACCTTTAAATGGAGTGCCCCAGTCTCAGTCTTTTGACCCTATTGCCTTGCCATTTTCTGTTCTCTATTACCAGAAGCTCCTCTGTGAAGGATGCAAGAGCTCTTGCATGAGAGTCAAACTTCCGAGTTTCAACTCCAACATCTTTTCTTACTAGATGAGTTAGGCTTTTCCTGTTTCCTCAGCTGTAAAATAAAGAGAGAAATAGGACCTATCTTAGAGGGCTGTTGGAGTCTTAAATATTTTAAGATATGTATACAGGAAAGAGTCAATGAGTAGGTCTGACTGCTAATCTTTAGAAGGGCTTGCTGACAAGATTGGCCCTGAGCTGGTATCTAAGAACTTGGATTTGGGGAGGGTTCCTACCCACTGACGATAAGAGTGGCTCACTGTACCTAACCAGTTTATGCAACATATGGTTTATGCTGAACACCTGCATTCCTTCTGGGAACCTGCAATTTTGGTACATGCCAGATAGTGGCTGCCTCTGTGATTAGCCTTCAGTAAACACCCTGGGCACTGCATCTCTCACAACCTTCCCTGCTTGGCAATATTTCACATGTGTAACCACAGCTCGTGGTTGGGGAATGAAGCACGTCCTGTTACTTCACTGGATGAGGACTCTGTGCCTGGTTTCCCTTGGACTTCACCCCATATTCCTTTCCTCTTTGCTGATTTTGCTCTCTATCCTTTGAATGTAATAAATCATAGCTGTGATTATGGCCATATGCTGAGATCTGTTGAGTCCTCCTAACAAATCATTGAACCTACAGTGGCCTTGGGGGACTTCCCAACATAGCAGGTAAAAAGCATTTAGCTGAATGTTAGGTATAAAGTAAACATGTAATAAACACTAGCTATTTTTATTATACACTCTTTCCCCAAGGTGAGCCCTATGTCACTTTAAGTGTCACCTCTGTGCTAATGACTACCAAATATATATCAGCAGATTAACCCCTCTGATAGTTCAGGATTCATGGATCAAATTTCCTGTGTAGTATCTCCACTTGAGTTTTCAGTGGGCATTTTGGACTGAACATGCACAAAAGAGACTCTGGGCTTCTGTTCCCCAGTCTCTCCCAGGACAGTTAAAATCACCACCATTCACCCCGTTTCTTTCTTGGAGTCTCCAGTGTTTTCCCCCTTTTCCCCACTCACCCTCTACATCTAATCCCTGAGTAAGACTTATTTGATTTCCTTCCAAAATAAAATCTCAGGCTTTAAACACTGTTTACCGAATCACTGCTTTCTCTTCCTGATCTGTGGCAGGAACTCCCCGAGCAGCCCCCCTGCCTCCGTTCCTACCCTGCAGCCAGCCCTCTGCAGAGCGGCCAGTGCTATTTATTTAAATCAAAAGCAGAGCGTATCTCTCCACTACTTAAAACCCTTCGACGTCTTCTCATGTTAACTGGAATATGATTCAAACTTCACGCCGTGACCTAGAAGGGTCTGCACCATCTGACTCCTGTTCTCGAATGCGGTGTTTCTCTTGGCTTGCTCAGCCTCCTGTCTCTTCCTCCAACATGCCACGCTGGCTTCACTGAGCATCTCTGCATAGGGAGCTCTCTGCCTGGAGCACATTTACTCCCGATTTCTTCTTGGTTGCCCCTTCCCAGAAGTCGGATCACTTTCAAGCGACCCTATTGAAAGTGACCACCACTCACTCTCTAGCCAGTGACTACTGTATTTTATCAACTAACACTATCATAGTTTTGCTTTATTTATTTTTTTATTTTAAAAAGGGTGATCAAAGTCATTAAAATCAGTCTGTGGCCTATCCCTTCTGTCTTCTTCTTCCCCAGAAGTGAACATTTGGAATAGTTCTGCTTTTCTGTCTTTTCATAGCTTTTTAACTCTGAATGATAAATATTTCTTTAGTTATCAAATTTAGACACACCTGTTTATTTTCCACTTGGAAAGATAAGGCTTTAGTTTACTGTATCATTCTTGATTTTCCCTTAGAACCTAAACCACAAAATGAATGACTATATTATCATTTGCTTCTTTCACTGTTTGCACTTACACTTTGAATACCATACAAAATTTTCAATGCTCTTTCCCATTGACTTCAGACAATGTCTTCTGAGTCTGCATCATGAAAAATGGAGGGATGGTCGTATCCCTGCCCTTCTCTCCACACCTACCAAACCACCTCCAAAGCTCTGTTATCTGAACACTTTCCAGGTTACCAGGATTTAAAACATTAGTATTCTAGGGGCACCTGGGTGGCTCAGTCAGTTAAGTATCTGACTTCGGCTCATGTCATGATCTCACAGCTCATGGGTTCAAGCCCCACGTCAGGCTCTGTGCCAACAGCTCAGAGCCTGGAGCTTGTTTCAGATTCCGCGTCTCTCTCTGTCTCAAAAATAAATAAACATTAAAAAAATTAAAAAACAAAACATTAGTATTCTATTCTGAAGCCATATTTCATTTTTTTATATTGACGTATTTGTGTTTTAAAACCAACTATGATGGAAGCAAAAACTTCAGATTCTTCTTTTTCTTTCCCCCTTTCTTATCAAAATATGCTTTCTACCAAGTATTTGATTACTCATTGAGACTAGGATGGAAGTAACTGATTGGATCTATCATAAGCATGAGAAACAAAGATGTATTGGCTGACTTTCAGGCTCAAATCATACATTAGATTTGTAATCACTTATCCAGAGTTCCTGTAATCAGATTGTTTTAAAGCTAAGAGTTTTTTTAACTCGAAAGTTTATACAGTGCATATATTTTGTATTACCCACTACCAGAAGGGTTTGAGGAAGAACCATATAATAAAAAATATTTCTTCAATAAAATGTATGAATAATCATACTGAGTGGTATAAACGAAGACTATCAATAGTTCCACATTACTTCTGTCTAGATTTTCTTACCCAATGAGTGCACACCCAACGTACCATTTTCTATTTCAGTTTTCAGAATATTTTGGTTGTTGAAAATGTAGATATAGGATTGTGGAACAGTATATGTGACAGTTTTCAGTGTGTAAAAGTAATCTACATTTAGTTTGCCTTCAACTTGCCTTTACTCTTACATATAGTTGCACTTTGCACTTTCACACGAAACCATGATAGGCACATTTGTTTGCTAAGATCAAGTTATGTGCACAATGAACAAAATTCATTGTTATATCCACCAGTGTTTTGTCATTGCTTGATTTATTTATATCATGATAACATAACTACCGTAGGTTACACTGGGGGGTCCTTAACCTGGTGAGTTTATGGAAAGCTAGTTTATTTCTTTAAGTTGAAATGTAGAGACATTAAGTTTATCTGTATAAATTAAATTCTTATTAATTTATTAATGTATTAAATATTTCCTGCTGAATTTAGAGGGATGGGAAACACTTTGAAATCATATAAAGGCTGTCTATTTCTTCCATTTCTGGAACAAGGTAGGCAGCATACTTTATGGTTAAGCACTGAAGCTCTAGAGTCTGGGATTATTTAATCTCATATCTACTTGTTGGGAAAATTACTTAAATTCTCCACTCAATTCTCTTATCTGCAAAAAGAGTAATAATATAAATTTTACCTTATGGGTAAGGTAAACTTGAGACAAGCTCTTCTAGAAGAGCCACATTTTATAATTACTGATAAGACCAGAAAATCCTCTTAGGCTATTTGATCTATGTGTCTCCATGAAAAAACAAGTCAAGGGGGCGCCTGGGTGGCTCAGTCAGTTAAGCGTTCGACTTTGGCTCAGGTCATGATCTCATNTCAAGTCAAGGGGGCACCTGGGCACCTCAGTCAGCTAAGCATCTGACTTTGGCTCAGGTCATGATCTCATGGTTCATGGGTTCGAGCCCCATGTCGGGCTCTGTACTGACAGCTAGCTCAGAGCCTAGAGCCTGTTTCGGATTCTGTATCTCCCTCTCTCTCTGACCCTCCCCTGCTCAAGCTGTCTCTCTCCCTCTCTCAGAAATAAATAAAACATTAAAAAATTAAAAAAAAAAGAAAAAGCAAGTCAACAGCATAGATATTTATGATACCCTCTGGGTATTTATGTATAGAGTTGCCTACATTTTCTTCCAAAATATTAAAGTATTTTGGTTTACTAATCTCTCTAAGTCAGCCAAATCAGAATGTGAACTCTAATGAGAGTGAATATAATTGTTAGGGAGCATCTGAATTCTAAAAGATAAAAAAGTGGAAGTATAGGGTACCGATATCAGCTAGCTTTTGCTGCATAACAAACCAACCCAAGACTTAGTGGCTTAAAAGAAGAGCTAGTCATTTAGCTTACATTCTGTGTGCCAGCAGTCTGAGCAAGGATTGGCCTCATGGTTCTTCTGATCTCAGCTGAGCTCACTGTTATGACTGTAGTTGGCAGTAGACTGCAATACCTCATCTTTGTTCCCTGTTGTCTCCCATCACACAGCAAGCAGGCCTGGGCTCATTGAAATGGCAGCTGAAAAATGAGTAAAAGTGTATCATGAGGCTTTGGCTCAGAACTGGCATAATGACATACTACCATGCAAAGCGAATCACAGTTCTAATCCAGACTCAAGATTAGAGAAATAAACTCTACCTGTTAATGAGACATACTTCAAAATCACATGGCAAAATATATGGGTACAGGGACAGAAACACTTTGAGATGATTTTTGTAATCGATATAGCAGAGTGAAGATATATAATATTGCTAAAATCACTAAACGTTTAATAATAACATCAGGAAAATAAAAATGATTCATGTGGAACAATGAAAAAAATTCAGAGTCCTCAATGTAAGAAAAATAATGACTTGGTATTTGGGAAATATGAGAATAAAAATCTAGAATAAATGAAAACTTGGAAATTAAAAATGAGTCCATCTAACCTATATGTCCTCTATGTATTATAAAGAAGGAATATTGAGCAAAATCAAAGATTTATCTAACCTGATTCAGCAGAAATGCAGTCCTCTGCATATGTATGGGTGAAATGTTCAAACAGAGAAAATCTCTTCCAAATTTAATAGAGCATAGAAAATCCAAATATTTTTACATAAAGCTTACACTTTCCCTAATTAGACAAATACATCATAGCAAAGACATGAGAGGTTAACTAATACTCATTTGACACCATGATAAGTGTCTTTAAATTAAAACATTTTAATCTCTTATTTGGAATTGGGAAATTTCTACCTAACAGCACAGCCAACCAAGTGATTGCCTGAGAGTAAAATTAAAATTTAGCAAAAGAAGTATCTTTCTTTGTTGTTGATTTAGCTGCATCTCTCTCAGCCTAGTTTCTCTGTAAATAGCTTATTTTTGATACCAGACACGTTGACATTTCCTAAATGAACAAGAAAGTCTGTCTCCAATAGGAGATTAATGCTTCTTAGAGATTCATAGTAGTAGATTCATTGGGGAAGGGGTTCACAAAGCAGGAATTGAACACATTCCTGGTATATTTGCTGGTATGGATAAATCAAATCTAATGCTGAAAATTGAATATTTCTCACGACTCTAGACTTGATACATATATTTAAGACAGTGCAAAGATCCAAAGAATCCTTATATGCTGGTTGCATTTCTGATTCTAACAGTTTCTCTCTTAGTTTTAGTAAGAAAGAGCGTTTGCTGTTTTAACCTTTCATGAACAAACTCCATTAAAAATACAGAAAGAAAGTGTTAGACTTGAATCTGTTCCCACTAGGCACTTGCTGCTTATAATCCTTCCTAGTGACTCTTTACCTAGGCCAACTCTTCTCAGATATACACGGTTTAGTTTTTTTCTTACCAGTCACTTCATTCTTTCATTCATTCATTCATTCATCTATGCAATCTTTTGAGGGCCTTCATTATTTCTCAATTATGTATTGGGT
>NW_027531334.1:8628229-8630332 GCF_008692635.1 Crocuta crocuta
ACTAAGCTACAATAAAAAAGTATAATTATATAACATATATATACATATATATATATACATACATAAATGGAGAGAGGGAGGGAGGAAGATTTATTATAAGGAATTGGCTCATGCAATTATGGAGATGACTACCAAGTCCAAAATCTGAAGAGCCAATGTCCCAGTTTGAATCTGAAAGCGGGAAACTGCTCCAAATGCCAGAAGAGCCAATATACCAATTAGTAGACCCTCAGGCAGAGAATTCTCTCTTACTAGGGGGATGGCCAGCATTTTGTTCTATTTAAGCCTTCAGCTGATTGGATAGTGTCCACACACATTAGGGAGGGCAAACTGCTTTACTCAATCTATTGATTTAAAGGTACATCTCATCCAAATCACTCTCACAGAAACATCAAGAATAATCAAATATTTAGGCAACCTATGGCCCAGCCAAATTGACACAAAAATTAGTGATCACAGAGATCCTTCATTTAGGACTTTCTTTCTGCTTTCTAATATTTCAAACAGCTAATCGGATTGATGAAATCAAATAGACAAGACCACTATTTGCTGTTACAGTTTCCATTACAGTGGTGTGCATTTTAGCAGATGTTCTGAAATCAGAAGTATTCCTTACCCAAGCCAAAGAAGTAATTAAATTGTAGACAAGATGGGGGAAGAGACCCTTGACATTAAGTCAGGTGGACCACGTGGTAGTGACTTTCAGTGTTCAAGCCATAAGGAGAAAGCTGAACCTCACCTCTTCTTTTGCAAGTCTTCTGTGATGATTTAATGTAAAATAAAACCTCAGCACAGTAGCTTATATTCTATGCTTTAAGAAACCAAATGTTTCTATTGAGTATTTTTTCTGTACATTGTACATGAGAAGTCTATGCCAAGTGATTAACAATTCTTTTGGGACTGCTACAGGAGGCAAAGTAACTTAAAGGCTAATAGTTAATGCACTGATGGTGCTTCGGTGGCTCAGTCTGTTAAGCATCTGACTTCAGCTCAGGTCATGATCTCACAGTTGGTGGGTTCGAGCCNAATAGTGCATCATAGGCTATTATAACTACTAATTGTTGCTTTTTTTTATTATAATTATAATTAAAGCCAATGACTTTCAATGCTGTCGCACACCTACATATTTAAAAGTCTTGGAACCACTCAAGGGTCTTTTCCAAATGTGACATGTTTTTTAGAATTCATGCTTCTAATACTCTAAAGTATTTTAACATCTCATTGCTGCAATAAGTCATTGGTTTTGGTGGGAGTATGTCACAGTTTTCATTAACATTGGCCTAAAAAATGAAATCTCTTACAAACTTGTAAATGATCATTTTTAAATGTTGTAGGTCATAGAAAGTTTACCTCTCCAGATTTCTCATACAATCTATTGCTCCCTGGGTAATACTCAATTGCACGTGGCTCAGCCTAGGCAGTTTGCCTGGAATATTCTTCATCTTCTCTCCTGCCCCTGTCACTCCTACTTCGTCTCCAGGTCTCAGCTCTCTGTTACCTCTCCTGTGATACCTTTCCTAACGCATCTCTTACTCTTTTGTTGCAAGTGTTCAGTCCTTGAACTCTAAGAGAACCTTACACTTTCCTTCAATAGCAGATACACACTGCATTGGAATCACTATTTTCTTTNGCGTCTCCCTCTTCTCTCTGTTTCCATTCTGCTCACACTCTGTCTCTCTCTCATTCTCAAAAATAAGTACACATTAAAAAATTAAAACTATAAAAAAAGAGTTAATGCACTGGAGTTAGAATCTCTTGCTCTGCCCTTACTAGTAGTATGAATGTGGGAAAGCTGTAACACCCGTGTCTCTGTTTCCTCGACTGTGAAGACAGTAAAGCTGTGTGACTTCAGGCTTATAATTAACCTCTCTGAGTCGCAGAGAGTTTTTTTTAAATAAATAAACTTTTAAATAAATTAATAATAATAATAAAACTACAGCCCAAGTNATGTAAGCTCATGAAGATAGAAAACTGACTGTGGTGGTAACTGCACTATTGCAAATATGGAGCTCCTGGAATGTGAGAGATACTCAAAGTATACGTACTATATGAATGAAATATATAGTTCCACCAAACAAATCATTAAAAGCATGGGAAGATAGG
>NW_027531334.1:8630507-8760497 GCF_008692635.1 Crocuta crocuta
GCTTTTGGGGGTGAGTACTGGGTGTTGTACATAAGTGATGAATCACTGGGTTCTACTCCTGAAACCAAGACTTATTGTATGTTAATTAACTTTACTTTAAATTTAAAAATATGAAATAAATAAATAAGCAAACAATTAAAAATAAATAAATAACATTTTGAAACCTAAAAAAAAAAAAAAAGAAAAAAGTATGCGGTGACAAACCATAATTGTGAAGAGAATAAATGCTTTTGAAGTGATACTCTAGGAGATCCTAAGGAGAATACACCTTTAGGGCACAAATATTGAAAAAAATGCATTAATCTAACAATCAAAATGAAGAGAAGGTATATTTTATCATTTGTTGCAAAAATTCCACGTGTTGAAACAGTCTCCACATAGCTCAAAACTTCCTGGTCGTCCCTTTACCTTGCTACAAATTAAATTGTGGCCATTTTGACTTCCAGCTGTGTTTTCGGATAATACACAATTCTTTGCAATTTGAAATTTAGGAGAATAATTTGAGCTTCAGTGTAATAACCTATATCAGCTTCAAGGTATTCTACTGCATGTTACTAAATTGTTCCTGTGTTGAATCTAGAGTTTAAACTTTGGATTTGAACTCTCCCTATCATTATTTGTTCATTAGTTAGGCTAGGCTAAGCTATCAGTCTAGAGACAACTAGGAGACAGAAAGAAACCACATTGTAATTTGAGGAGAGAAAGTTTAATACGACAATTATTTAACTGTAACGGGAATGACATTAAGGATGTAACGAGAACTCTATAAGGAGCTCTAGAGCAGGATGAGATTGTATAAGGAAGGGCAATGTAGAAGGGTCTCCTCCCAATACCTGTGGTTCAGACCTCATTGTTTATAGTTTCTGGATGGCAGGCAAGTTTGCTGGGTTGCCCAGGCCAGAGCTGGTGCAAAGTGGCCAGGAAAGCTGGAGACTGCTCTCTGGGTGCAGGTGGGCAGACGCTGGTAGGCGTGAATGGAAAAGGAGTGAGCTGTTAGAAGCCCAGTTGCTGGCAGTGCCTATGTCAGTCACGCAAGGTGGCTGTGTTGGAGGGCTGCAGAAAACAATTCCTCCAGCACAGGTAAGCTGAGGCTGATGGGCAGGGGCTCCGAGGGAGACAGGGGTTGTGGCTGCCTGGAGCGAGACTGCCACTGGCAGTGGTCACTGGGCCTGATCTGGGCTGAGCGGTTGCTGAGGGACTACATACACACTCTGGGTGCACGGTGGGGGCAGAATGATAGTAGGTGTGTATGCACACACACGCACCATTGCTAGATCGCGCAGCAGAAGTAAGCAGAAGCAAAAAGGCAGCTTCCAGAAAGACGAGGAGGTCCCTGTGTCCTGCAATGTCCCTAGGCACCCCTCTGTTGACAAAGCTGAACACGTTCACTATAAAGGAGAAATGCTCAGGGGGGGCGGGTGCCAGGGAAGGTCTCTGGAGCAGAGGGGCAATGAAGTGAGAACGGACCCAGTCTGCCCCTGCAGCTACCCAGCCTCCATGTGTTCTCTCCCTTGCACACTCGAACTCCTGTTAAACGGTAAGACAATGCTAAGTGATACAACTGGATCCTACTGAATTGAGAAACAAATCCCGTGATTTCTATGGTTTGTCAAAAATAAGAGTTATGTCTTCATGCAGAAAGGAGGCTGTGCAGCACAGCTCTCTTTCAATATGTGAGCCAGGACTCCGGCTGCTTTCTCTTAGCACTCTGGGACCTGTGCGGTTTTTGTTTCTAATTGTGGACAGAGTAAGTGGTGGGGAGAGAGATGGTCACCGTTAGATGCTAGAATGAAAATGACCCATTCCCACATTCCTTCTTGAGATGTTCTCATTGTAAGGAATTATCACATGACCACACCTCAAAGCTCTGGGGCAGGAAAAATGTAGGGAGCATGTAGACATTTGGTGAACACCAGTATCACAATTTGTCAAATATATAAACATAAATCTTTTCTGATGCTTCATAATGCACAATAAATTGATTCAGTAAAATAAGGACTGAGAGCTGTCAGTGTCAAGAATATGTATAGTTCTGGTGTTTTCCCAACATGCAAACTTTGTCATTTAGCACAAGACAGCAGTGTTGTTTTCTGAATTCTACTCGGAGGATTTTAGTTCCCCTGAGCTGTTATTTGTTGCAAACCATTTCTCAGGGGTGTGTCATTACATGGAGGCTGAGTCACTTGTCTCCAAGAAAAATGGAATAGAATTAGGCCTTTTCTGCTTAAATAAGATGACAACAGGAAATGATTTGTGTAACTTGCAAAAATATAAAAAGAATGAGTTTTAAATCTGCAGTATTTTCACGTAATACAGGTTCATTTCAAACCTTTCTAATAAAGCCATTTGCCAGTAGAGTGCTGCTAATAAGGACCCAATTAAAACAAAATACAAAAAGATGCTTATCTCTCCTGAGCTTGCGGTACAATTATCCTTGGAGTGAGCCTCTGACTTTGACCCACGGATTCATCAATTCACCCTTTACAAACAGAAGGCTGAGCTGCTCAACGGACTTACTCAGAGGCAGAAATACAGAGACACATGTTTTAACATGTCTAAAGTACCTAAGTTCAAGGAGGAGACCATCTGCAGATATTTATCTAAAAAGTGTAAAAGTCAACAAAATAAATATATTTAGAAAAATAACCAAGAACATATGCACCGAAGGACAACATTGCTTACAGGGATGGTAAAATTATGAGTGATTTTCCCCCCTTCTTGCTTGTAATTTTCTGTATTTTCAAAACAGAAAATTGTTTGTACTTTTTGTACTTTTTGCATTTGACAATAATATGTATTGTAAGTATTTTACAATAGCAAGCTACTGCTTTACAACTGGAAAAAGATGATCAAATTTATGTTGTCATATGTGTGACGTATGTGTCCTTGGATTCTATGAATGTATCAGCCATTAAGTAGTCTAACTTATATTAGGACTCTCATGCTCTACTACAGACCCTCTGGTACAGGGACTTACTGAAATAAATGAAACTGCTTTGAGGATTCTAATAAAATAGATAAAAATGAAAAAGTAACTAAAGAATCCGTTATATGAATACCTAATACTATCAAATGTGTATATTCAGATTAATTTGACCTGTATGATTATGGGAAGACAACGTTTTAAAATATTGCATTATTCTGGGGTGCCTGAGTGGCTCCATCGGTTGAGCATCTTGACTTCAGCTCAGGTCATGATCTCGCTTTCTTGGGTTTGAGCCTCACATGGGGCTCTGTGCTGACAGCTCAGAGCCTGGAGCCTGCTTTGGATTCTGTGTCTCTCTCCCTCTCCCTGCCACTCCCCTGCTCATCTCTATCTCTCTCTGTCTCTTAAAAAAAAGTTAAAAAAATAATGAAAAAATAAAATAAAATATTGCATTATTCCTCTTGTAAACATGAAAACTTCCCCCCACTTACTGATGTCATTTTTATTCTTCAATAAAATTTTACAATGTTATCTAAAACTTTTCTTGGTAACTTTTTATATTTATTCCAAGAATTCCTAATTTTTAAGGGTTATTGTAAATGAGATATTTAAAAAAATATTATTACATTTTCATATTCATTTGTCCGATACAACAGAATGTTAATCACCTTTATACATAGAGCATATATTATGCAATACTGAATGCTTTTATTATTTTTAATATTTATCTATAAATTCTATTAGACTCTCCTTGTATGCAGGAACTTATGTGGAGTATAATAAAAATTTAGTTTCTTTCCTTCTAATCTTTATCTCTCTTAACTCTTCTTGCCATTGTGTGTGTTAGTCTTTCAGGTGAAATGTAGAAGCAGTACTGATCACGTTTATCTGGCTGCTTATTTTCTTTTTCTTTTCTTCTTTCTTTATTTTTTTAACGTTTATTTATTTTTGAAGGAGAAAGAGACAGAATGCAAGCGGGAGAGGGACAGAGAGAGAGGGAGACACAGAATCCAAAGCAGGCTCCAGGCTCTGAGCTGTCAGCACACAGCCTGATATGGGGCTGGAACTCAGGAGCCCTGATATCATGACCTGAACCAAATTCGAGCACACAACTGACTGAGCCACCCAGGAGCCCCATCTGGTTGCTTTTTTTCATGGGAATGCTTTTACAGTTTGGTCAGTAACTATAAAAATTTTGTGGGGTCTTGGTCTATATTCTTTATCAGGTTAAACAATTTGCCTTCTATTCTTACTTTACTGAGAATTTGAAGCATGATCAAGTGTTGTATTTTATCTGATTCTTTTCTTGCATTTTTAATATATTAACATAATTTTCCTATCTTATTCTTGTCAACCTTGGGATGAAACTTGATTTGGTTGTGTTATGTTTTTGAAATATATGGCTGGATACAGCTTGTCAACTGTTTATGACATTCATTTATATGTGAAATTGGCCTAAAATCATCCAATCTCACATTATTTTATCTAGTTTTGATATAAAGGTTATACTAACTTAAAAAAGTTTTGTTTCTTACCTTCAGCTGCATCTATGATATTTATTCTTTCAGGGTTTGGTAAACTCATTTACAAAATTACCTGGAAACACAGTTTATTTTTGTAGGCGTATTCTTGACTACTGTTTTAATATTTATAACAGCTATTGTTTAATTAAGAAATCAGCAAATTAGGGCCTGGAAGCCAAATCTAGCCCACTGCTTCTTTTTGTAGGCAAAGCCATATGTATGTATGTATGTATGTATGTATGTATGTATGTATGTAGTCATGTAGTCCTGTATTTGTGTATTTATGTATTTATTTATTTTACATATGGTCCTTGGCTGCTTGCACACTACAATGGCAAAGTCCAGAAATGAGGAAAGAAAATGTATGACCTGCAGAGCTAAAGTATTTATTGTCTAACCCTTTATAGGACAAGTTTTCTAGTCTTGGTTTGATCAATTCTTGAATGATATTCAAAATTATTTTATTCTGTAAAATTGTCCAGTTGATCAGAATTTCAAATTCAGTAACATAATGTTCATATTATTTTTGATATTTATAGTGCCTTCCTGGTAATTCCTTATATCATCTTAAGTACTTCATGTGATATTTTTGCATATTTTTACCCATGAATTGCTTAGAGTTTTATATATATATATATATCAGAAACTTTGGGAATATCTAAAACTTGGCAAGAGTACAAATTTCTTCCCATAAAAGATTAGTTATTTTGATATTTTCTGTCACTATGATCAGAGCTAAGTGGTAAAGTTTAAAAAAGGGTATATAGACAGAGACCTGGGCTTGAATTCCTAATAAGCCATTTAATTTGCCGTGGGATCTTGAACACATTAATTTAACATTTCTGAACCTTAGACTTCTTCTCTGTCTTACAAAAATTACAAAAGTTGGCCACTGGAACTGTTTTAACTATAACATTTTTATTTTGGTTTTTTACCTTTAACTTTGCTCAGGAGAAATATGAAACTGACTCATTAAGTCAAATCCAAGTACAAAAGTAAGTCTTCCCCTTCCTGGCTTTCAACCATCCTCTGAAAGAAACCAATCCTCCATGAAAGGGAGTAACCTAGATGTGAAAGTTTTGCCTAATCTATTCATACTGTATGAGTTCCTCACATTCCTTTGAACCTAGGTGTTTGAAATCCAAAAGGCAAGAGTAATCTTTTGTTATCTGTTTCTGTGATCTCACATGTCATCCTTTCCAGGAGTAGGGAACATCAAATGACTAACTGACTTAATGAGAAAGTGGCCAGAAGGTAGAAAGAATTCCTGAGGATAGAAATCTCATCAACTAATGTTTCAAAAGCATCTTACCTCACCAGGATTAAAGGAGGCAGTGGATGTCAAATGTTTGGCACAGTACTTACTTACCACATAGTAAGTCTCAATATAACATCAATTTCCCACTTTAAAAAATGATGTTTTGTAGGATCTGTGCTCGTATCAAGACTTTTGACTACATGCTGCCTGATGTCTTTGACCTCATACTTTGCATCTCCAATTAAGCATCTGCTTATTGTTCCTTGCCTACGCCACAGGATTTTTTTTTTTAAATTTAAGTTTATTTACTTTTTGAGAGAGAGAGTGCAAGCAAGGGAGGGACAGAGAGAGAAAGGGAGAGAGAATCCCAAACAGGCTCCACACTGTCAGCCTGGAGCCTGATGCAGGGATCGAACCCATGAACCAGTAAGTCACATAATTTTTAACTCAATTACATTTGTCATCTCATCGTCAATTGTCAAGTCAAAGAAGATAAGTAAATGCATTTATGCATGTGCAGGATGTGGTGAAGATAATATGGCCACTAATTATTCTTACTGTATTAAGTGGAAGATGGTTCTGAGTTTATTGTCTGTGGTCATACTGATCAGTGCAACCACAATTATTTGGGAAGTTCATTCAGCGTAGGAAAATTGATTCTAGACAATAATGAACTATGTAAATAACAGATTTAGAATTAAAGATTTGGAAATTCATTAAAATTTGATAATTTTGTAGTTATCAAAAATAAATAAACCAATAAGACTTTTGGTTTTCCCTGGGGTATACATTTATCAATGTGAAGAACCATATACTGTGGATATGGTAGAAATTCTGACATAATCATTGAACCTGATTATTATGGTATTTACATTTGTAAAGCATTATATCTTGGGAGGGGGTGTTATTCTGACTCTTAGGGTCTTGGTTTGCTGGTTACCCTTAACAAATCAGAAAGAAGGATTATGTAATTTTATTAAACATCTGTAAAATGGATAAGAACCTCAATCTCTTCATAGGGTTGCTCTGAGAATTAAATGAGATAATCCATTGTTCTATTGCTGTCATATCCTTCACTTTTACATATGTTATAAACTCTATAATATACTGTATTTTTATTTTTAACAGTCAACTATCTTTTAAAGTGGTTTAAATAAAAAGGAAAGATTCTTTATACTTGCTTTTTGAATTATCCCCAGTACTCTTCGTTCCTTTACGTAGTTACAGGTTTTCAACAATTATTTTCCTCTAGCCTGAGGGACTTCCTTTGACACTTCTTTCTTTCTTTCTTTTTTTTTTAATGTTTTATTTATTTCTGAGAGAGAGAGACAGTGTGAGCAGGGGAAGGTCAGAGAGAGAGGGAGACACAGAATCCGAAGCAGGCTCCAGGCTCTGAGCTAGCTGTCAGCACAGAGCCCGACGCGGGGCTCGAACCCACAAACCGTGAGATCATGACCTGAGCTGAAGTCGAAGGCTTAACCAACTGAGCCACCCAGTCGCCGCACTTTGACACTTCTTATGCTCTTCTGCCTGTGATGAATAATCTCCATTTTTTACCTATGAAAATGTCTTTGATTCTTCCTTAAGTTTGAAAAATATTTTCACTCAGTGTGGAATTCTAGGTTGACAAGTTTTGCTTTTCATGCCTTAAAAATGCTCTGCTGTCTTCTTGTTTATTTAGTTTCTGATGAGAAATGTACAGTTATCTTTATGCATTTTCCTCTATCTATAATGTTTCTTTTCCTCTGAGTGCTTTTAAGATTTTTGTATGACTTGTTTTGAGAAATTGGTTATGATATGCTTTGGTGTAATTTTCTTGATGTTTCTTTTACTTGGAGTTTATTGAGCTTCTTGATCTGTGGACTTGTAGTTTTCTTTAAATTTATAAAATATTCACCTATTCTTTAAATAATTTCTCTGATGTTCTTCTCTCTCCCCTCCTCATATACTCCAGTAGTTGCTTCAGCTCACTGTGGCTTTATTCCTTTCTTTAGATTCTTTTTTCTCTGCATTTCATTCTAGATAGTTGCTGTGTCTTCTCTTACACTAATCTTTTCTTCTGCAATGCCTAATCTTCCATGAATTTTACTCATTGTATTTGTTATCTCAGTCACGGTAGTTTCAGTCTCTAAACTTTGGATTTTGGTCTTTTTTTTTTTTTTTGTATCTTGTATCTATTTAATTTTTTCCACATGTGAAATATAGAATGGATGACTCTTCCAATGTGCTTGTCTTTAATTCTAACATCAGCATCAGTTCTGAGCCGTTTAATTTGTTTGATTTTTCTCCTTACTGTGGCTCACATTTTCTTGCTTCCTGAAAAGAAAGCCAACTATTTAGTTGGATGCCCATTATTATGAATTTTATTTCTAACAGTATACTTCATTTTTTCCCTAGACTTGTTAAGTTATTTGCAAAGACTTTAATTATTTTTGGTCCTGCTTGTCAGATCTGTGAAAGAGAACCAAAGTCATATGTAGTATAACCCTGATTATTCCCTACTAGGGAGTCAAGACTCTTCTGAGTACTGTATCCAATGCCAGTGAATTGTAAAGCTTTCCAGTCTGGCTGGTGGGAGCAGGCATTATTTCTAGCTCTCTGTGAGTGCTAGACACCGATCCCTCAAAACTGGAGCGGTCTGTGTAGTTCTTTCCTTCTCAGCATGATGTCGTGTGAACTCAGGCCTCTTGGTCCCCCAAGACTTTCAGCTCACACCATGTGCTGAGTTCTACCTTACTTGCCTTCCCTGTGCTGCATCTTGGAAGCTCTCTAAATACAGTAAGGTGGGACAATGGTTGAGCTTAATTTGTTATTTATTTTAAATTTTTTAATGTTTGTTTATTTTTGAGAGAGAGACAGACAGAGTGTGAGCGGGGGGAGGGTGAGAGAAAGAGGGAGACACAGAATCTGAAGCAGGCTCCAGGCTCTGAGCTGTCAGCATAGAGCACAATGTGAGGCTCAAACCCCTGAGCTGTGAGATCATGACCTGAGCCAAAGTTGGATGCTTAACTGACTGAGCCACCCGGTGCCCTAGAGCTTAACTTATTTGTTGGTCATCTTTCAGGGATCACTGTCCCATATTGCCTGATGTCCTATGTCTTGAGAACCATTGTTTCATAAATATTATATATTTTTTAATTGTTTTGGGTGGAGGGGTTACTCAATCTTGGCCAAAGTATAAATTCTCATGTGGAATATCTGATTTTTAATTGCAATATTTCATAGTGAAATTCAATTGTATCTATTTTTGTCACTTTTATAACTTCCAGCATCATTTTTTAAAAATTTTAACTTAAATGAGAAGATTTTATTGTAATATATGTAAGAGACTTCTTTATAGGTATTTGGAGAAATGCTATCTACAATATCTATGTATCTATCTATCTAGTAGTAAAAGTTACAGCTAACTTTAGCACAGGCCTGCAGGTAAAGAAACACTGGTCATCAATAACCAAATATTAAATATTTGGAGCAACTTTATCAATTAATGTTAAAGGAATCACAGGAAAAAATTTAAAATAACATTTAAAACATGTGTAGAGTCCATATGCATGACTTCATTCCCTTATATTTCTTTTTTTTTTAATTTGTTTAGCGTTTAATTTATTTCTGAGAGAGAGAGAGAGAGAGAGAGAGAGAGAGAGACCGAAGTAGCAGGAGAAGGGCAGAATCTCCAGGCTCTGAACTAGCAGTCAGCACAGAGCAGGACGCGGGGCTCGAACCCACGAACCGTGAGATCATGACCTGAGCCGAAGTCGGACGCCCAACCGACCGAGCCACCCAGGCGCCCCCCCCCTTATATTTCATTTTAATAACCCAGTTATAATAATAAAATCTGTATGTAGGTCTTTGTTACTTTTTGTAAAAATATTCAATGTAACCTAATGTCAAAAATAGCATAATCAGATATTTCATCTCTGCTCTTTTTTAATTTATTAAAACAATACTGATTTTACAATTTTTAAAATCATTTTTAAAGCATAAAAGCATAATAAAAAAGACTTATAAATTGATATTGCAGGAATAGATGTAACTAATACTTATTGCCTGATCATATTTTAGTGAGGAGAACAGGTGTTAATTTGTATTTGAGGAATACAGTCACCATTGACTATGACATGCAATCTTTGCAGGATCTGGGCACTAACTAAATAAAAAGGTGCCGTCAGATCCATGGGTAAGGCACTCTGGTTGGAAACAGAAGTTAGTGAGTATGAAGCTTTGTTTATCCCCTACCACATCTCCTGAAATTACAGCCCAGCCCAAGAATGACTAGAATTATGTTGCTGCAATCGTCTTTATGGTAGATTTTACTGAGTACATAGTTCTTAATTTATAAATGGGCTAAATACACACACAAGGTAACTTGTAAAGAATTATTTTTCAGATTAGAAAACAATTTTTCTTAAACAGTTATTTTAAATACTAATTTCTTCAGTATTGGCCTCAGAAAGCTAATTAAATAAAAATAGAGATTTAAGTACATGTGGTCACTAGGTCACTATACCTAATGCCATTCATATGGTAAAATGCACTTCAAAAAAATTTAGAATACTAGGATTTTATCCTTCTCTATAAAAGTCTATTTGAATATTAAACACTGCAGTTCTTGGGTGGAAGAAGGGGGCCATTCCAGGAGACAGCCACTTTGGGGGAATTACTTATTAAGTGTCTGCATATTCTAAAGAGATCTGTATTTGCATGAGATAAAATGTCTTTACTAGTTACCTACTCTCAAAAAATTCCAAATTAAATAATAAAACAACAGAGGTTAGAAATGCCAGCCAAAAAATATTCCCCTCCCCTTTGTATCCCCCACTTTGTTAAGTGCGGCTTGCTTGTAAATTGTTTTAATATGAAAAGATGGATTGGAAAAGGATCTTTGATTAGCTCATGAGAAGTCATGGGATTATTTTTATTATCATTATCACTGGCTTATAAATTCACATGTTTATAGCTCACCGTTATTGTTCTTTTTTCAAAAATATGACATTATTTTAGATAGCTAATAAAATCTATTGTTTGTTGCATTTGTTACAGTTTTTAAGTCACTTTTACATACAGTGTCCCATTTGATCTTCAGAGCCCAATGCTTGAGAAATGGAAAAGTTGATTATCATATGTATTCTATTACTCCTATTTTGTGCTATTTACACAAAATATATCCATTGGAAATTCACTTAGCTACGAAGCGTTCAGGTATCAGCTATATGAGATTGCAGTAATTCCAGTTTATTTTGTCACAGACCCCTGATTACTTAATATATTAAAATGCACTGAGCCTTAAAGACATATCTAACTCTTTAGAGCTTGTACAATATATTATTGTCTGTGGTTTATTTATTCTGCCATATTTATTTAACGAAGCGCATAGCAGTGAAGCCTTTGAAGGTCTGCTTTGAAATGTGAGTTTCACAAGTCCCAAAAATAAAATAAGATTATGGATTATAATGACAATAATAGCTTCTGCTTTATCCTCTCTCCCTTAGTAACTGAAAACTTGCACTTTCAAGGGATTTTCAGAATTGGTTTATTATTCTCTTTTTAAATATGCTTTTCGACATAATATTTTTTAGAACTCATTTTGCATTGTATTTGCTCCATTCTTCTCTTTCTTACCCTTTTTCCTTTCTGCTTGCATTTAATTTCAGTGGGTATTACTTATCAACAGTTGAGTACTCTTTAAAAAGGATTCATCACCTAGATGCCTTTTATGGTCTATGGCAAAGAAAGAAAAAAAAAAAAAACCCAAAACAGTAACCCTGAGCTCATGTCCTGACCTAACCACTGAAAAATCACTTTGGAATTAAGGCCATAGTTTTGGCTCTTTAATCAGATCTTGTGTGTGTGTGTGTGTGTGTGCTCGCGCGTGCGCCCGCACATGTGTGTGTATGTGTGTGTATTCTGAATAAATAAAATCAGTCTGCAGACAGACCAGCTTAAAGATATTAAATTCAAGCCTTCTGACTGGTGGACAAGCTAAAGAAAAATACTATGGTGTGTAAGCTCCTCTCTTTTGTAAAAAAAAGTCATCCAGCCAGACAAACCTCTTCGGCTAAGTGTAATTAAAGTCAATGGAGGGAAAAGCATAGCATTTTTAAAATGTAACTTAAAACATGGCAGTGGGGGAATATTTGACTATTTATACTTCTGGGGGTGAAGCGAAATGGTTGGGAGATTCTGCAGCTTTCACAGGCAAGCAGGAGATAAAACTGCCCACCCCTAGTTAAATTCTACCCCCATCTGCCAAAGCAAGTCTTGGTAATTGCTCCACAGAGCAGGAGAACAGAGCAGGGTTGAATCTGCTTGTGATGTGTTTTATTGTGATTTGCATTTTTCTGCATAGTAATTCATAGGCTTTAATAAAACATTGATTTACATGCTGTTACAAAGTGCATCATCTTTCAGGCTTTAAATTAAACATTTCAGCAGTGTGTGTCTGTGTGTGTGTTGGTGGGGGTGGGGGATGGGGTATAGATTAGCTTGATTCTCTGCCCTAGGGGAAATGTCTTTTCTCCCCCATCTGGCCTCTTTAAATGCAAAACCTTAGTTGAGCATTTTTTATTGGTGAGTAGTTTGTCACTCTCTAATTTCTGTTAAATTTCATAAGACCTGACATATTTGCATTTACAGGGCTGTTAGATAATGTTTAGCGCTTTTCATCTTCAAAGTGCTTTATAAATATTAACTAATCAAAGCTGCCAGCACACCCCTGAGGCAGAGAAGTATTGGGTTGTTGTTTTTATCTTACTTAGTTTACCTTATGGGAAGTTCGTGAGATTGTTGAATGTTAATATATATATATATATAATAATATGTATATAGCAATCTTTAATAGTAATTTGAATTTCTGCACCTGAGTATTGTTTTCCTCCTTAGATTGTAAACTTCATTGCAATAAGTGTTTTTTATATTTACTTTTATACACAGTAGCTACCCTAGTACTGTTCTCCTTTATTCATGCATTCCAAAGACAGTTAATATGTGCTCACTTTCTTCCAGGCATTGTATTAAACGCTGGGAACATAAAGTTAATGAACACCTAAGCTCTGTTCCTGGGGAGGTTACTGACAGGGTTGAAGTAGCAAATGGAAGGTGCACTCAGAAGAGTTTGAGAACATTTGATGCAAGAACAGTTTATTAAATATGGACAGAGTGAAGAGAACAAGCCAGCATTTGCGAAGCCCAAGGAGTGGCAGCAGTGGGAAGTTACTGCCTTCCCTTAGGACTAGAGGGCTAAGAGCTGAAGCCATGGAATAGGATCCATCCCTACAAGAGGTGTGATGTTAGAGAACGAGACAGCTGCCAGGCCTGTGCACAAGTAAGGAGGGACGGAGGCAAAGAAGTATGCTAAGTCTCCATCCTCTCTCTCTTTCTCCTGTGTCCTGGCTTGTGAAAACCTGGTGAAAAGGAATCAAGAGGTAAAGGGAGCCTGAAAAGCATGGTTCATGGAAATCACAGCGCAGGTTGCAGGGCGTAGAAGGGATGCAGGGGCTGATAGACAATACCCAGGGCAAGAATCTTACACGGTAAAGATTGAGCCAGGCAAATTTACATATGTATAGAAATGAACGTATGTGTATATATCCAGGGGAGGTGGGGGAAGCACAGATACCTTTTCTGTGTGTACTTCAGAGGGGAGGAACTTGCTCTGCCTGCAGGCATTGGCAAGGCATTAAAGAGAATGTGAGCCTTTATCTAAGCCTGGAAGGCTGGTATTTTGAATTATTTGGACTGTGACTCAGCATTATTTTGCTAATTTGAAGGGATACAAGCAAAAGAACAACTGTCTTACTCTGTAGTATTTTATACAGTGGTATTTAAATGTGGTATCATTGAACTGATCTTTCAGATATTTAACATCACTAAAGATTGACAATGACGCACATAGCTTCTATTCTGACCACTGATTAAGCTGTTGATTTACGAAAAAAAAAAAACCACTAACAGTCAATTAAAATTACTCTCTTGGAATGTTGTTTATTTAATCATTATTCTTTTTCTTTTTCTTAAATATTTTAGCGTAACTTGGAGGAATTTAACTAGCGTGGCTGTGACTGTGCTGTTATCTAAGATCAGCCATCTATGCATCGTGAGCCCATATTTCATTGTCATTGCCTTCAGTTAGAGCCCCTGATGACGAAAGATGGCTATTTTATTTACATTAGACTTTTTTTTTAATCTAAAGCATCAATTTCCCCTATGTTTCTCAATCATCCAACCCTTTGACATCCACCCTGATCTTCATTATTATCACAAACCACTCTTTTTTTCCTTTAAGTAATTTGATTATTGTAATTTCTTTTTTTTTCTCCAAAAGATTGTCAAATTAGTTTCCACATAACACTCAGTGCTCATCCCCACAAGTGTCCTCCTCCATGCCCATCCCCCCCTCCCCCCACATCCATCAGTCCTCAGTTTTTGTCAGCATTCAAGAGTCTCTCATGGTTTGCTTCTCTCCCTTTCCCCCACCATTTCCGCCCTTCTTCTCCCCCTTGTTCCTCCGTCAAGTTCCTCCTAATCCTCCTATACGTGCAAACATATGATATTTGTCCCGATTATTGTAATTTCTTTATTTTTCTCCAAAAGTAGAAATAAGAAAGAAATCCATTTCTCAGGTTTTTCTCCTTTATTATTATCCCTGAAATCAGTTTTGTAGTATATCAGGATGATGGATCCTGCGTAGGGAGTGTGTTATGGCAGGTACCAATGAAGAGAAGTAAATTCTGGGAGATCTAGTTTCCAAGTACCCCCTCTGCTGTGCACATGAATTTGCCTCATTGGTTATCCAAATGTTTCCGAGACTATTACTTCCTATGGAAACTTGGCTTTCTGCTGAGTAGCAAGAAGATGTTGACTAAATAGTGATTATGATTTGACATACTGACCTTAATAAGCTCTCTTTTCCGTCAGTTCTGGTGATCTTTTCAGGGCTATATGGAGCAAATTCTGTGTGCCATTTCCTGTGCAAGACATGAAAGCAAAAACAAACCAAGTGGAGATGCAGTTCTAAAAATCATCTTGCAACACGTGTAGGCCTGAACATCACAGAGTGTCATTGGGAGTATTACCGGAAGCAATCTTATTTACAGGGTTTGTTTGAAGGTGTTTTTGAAGGTATATTTTGAAGGCCACAGACATCTCTTTTACTTTAGGGCTTGGCAGCTGTTTCCAACCGTTTCATGCTTGGGATTGTTCAATGCCAGGATGCACTTCCCAGTCAAAGAAGTGAAATGATTAGTCCCATTAGATTACATAGTCCATAAACTTTGAAAAAAGGAAATATTAACAGTCTAACACAGTGTGAACTGGTGGATAGCAGATCGTGGAATCTGCGACAAACTTAAAGATCTGTTATGAAAAACATTGTTGTAGGTGACGCTAGCTAGGGAGTAACAAAGGAACATCGTTACCAGTCATGACTGTATGGAACAGGTCCCACATGAGAAATTAGCATCTTTCCCACACTCTCCTGACTCCCCATCCCAAATGTAAGCATTATTCTCATTTTATTTCATAACTTATGAAAAATATGCATATGCCTACTTTTTTTTTTAGCCAAGAGTATTTTATTAAATTTACACTAATTTTTTTTCTTTTTGAGAGAGAGAGAGAATGTGTGGGAGGGGCAGAGGGAGGGAGGGGGAGGTAGAGAATCCCAAGCAGGCTCCATGCTGTTGGGGCAGAGCCCCACACCGACTCCCTTTCATGAATCATGAGATCATGACCTGAGTGGAGATCAAGAGTTAGACACTTAACTGACTGAGCCACCCAGGCACGCCTATTACTAAATTTTTTAAATGCCAATCAAGAAAGGGAAAGTTGTATCTTGCATTTCCTTTGATTTACATTTGCTTTCTTTTGGTAAATTGATCTTATTCATTCACAAGGAAATATGAATGATGTGCCTTATCATATGTCTCACATAGCCATAACATTTATTTCCCACATTTTAAATTCTGACTTGGTATTAGATAAACTTTAGATGAGGGAAAAACAATTACTCCCCATCTGTTTTTGGAAACTACAACAAAAAGGAATTTACTCTTCTTGGCCGTTTTGGTGGAATTGTGTGAGGTTGTGTGAAACACAATGCTAAAGAACAAGAATAATATAGAATTGAGTTCAGATCCCCCTTACTAGCCATGTGACCTTAGGCAGGTCACTACATTGTCCTTATCCGTAAGTGATGTGAGAATGAACTTGGTTTAGAGTATTGTCAGGAGTCACAGATGAAATGATAAGGGAGGAAGCAATGCTCGTTATCTACGAAGAAATAAACCATTAAATGGGAACTTAGTGCTTTGGGAAAAACGCATTCAGAGAGATGCAGTCTCTCCCACTAGCTGTGGTGTAGAAGTAGCTCTGGGCTGATGAATCTCAATCCTAGCTGGCTAGTGTATCAGCAGGTTTGCCCTGTTCTTTCACGATTCTGCATATAGATAAGCTACTTATCGGAAAGGCTGAAAGGTTCAGACAGCCCTCTAGGCTGGAATCCACCTGCAACAGGAATGATCATTCATTTTGTAAAATGCCCTATCCTGTTTTAGAAACAGATCTTTCTACTCATGGGGAAAAATAAACATTTCTCTAGTCACGTGATCAATCCTATACATGCCCAATAAAACTTGTCTTCCCTAAATTTGACACTTAGTGATTTTTATCCTAACTCCTATTCCTTGTTCCTTAATCATCCCTTTCACATATTAAAATAAAAAAACAAAGGTTGGGGACACCTCAGTCAGTTAAGCCTCAGACTCTTGATTTCAAGTCAGGTCATGATCTCATGATTCATGAGATCAAACCCCTGATTTGGGCTCTGTGCTGACAGCTCTGAGCCTGCTTGAGATTCTCTCTGTCTCTCTCTCTCTGCCTCTCCCCCACGCTCTCTCTTGCACTTTCTTTCTCTCTTGCACATGCACACACACACACTCTCTCAAAATAAATAAATAAACATTTTTTTTCATTAAAAAAACTTTTTTAATGTTTATTCATTTTTGAGAGACAGAGAGAAACAGAGTACAAGCAGGGAAGGGTCAGAGAGAGAGGGAGACACAGAATCGGAAGCAGGCTCCGGGCTCCCAGCTGTCAGCACAGAGCCCAACTTGGGGTTCCAACCCATGAACCGCGAAATCATGACCTGAGCCAAAGTCGGATGCTTAACGGACTGAGCCACCCAGATGCCCCAAACATTTTTTTTAAAGGTTGAAAGCATTTTCTTGATTTGAGCTTTCTGAATATTATTATTACCATTTAATTTTGGGAATCTAGACAGCTAGTAGAATCTTCTATTGTCAATTATTACTCAGCTATTTGTTGGTTTGTTTTGTACTGAGTTAAGTTGCTGAAGGAACATCTACCACTGATGCATTTAACCTCAGATAATAAAGTTAGCTTCAAACCTTATAACCTCAGCTGAAGTGATTGCATTTCTGCGATCACATTAGGCTCCCCTGAAACAGGTTAATTGAACTGCTGTGTACTGTTTTGTCAAGATTTATCCCTTCATATAAATCTACTTGTGTCAGCTCTGTAGCACATTGCTCCAAAAGAAAACTACCTGCCTCTGGAAAAACCCTAAATAAGGCTCAGTAATTAAATCGCATAGAGAGACGGATTCATCTCAGCACTGGTTTGAGGGAAGAAGTGTCATCTTGCAGTTAGAAAGTTTCTAAGCTGCATTACTGAATTGTGTTCTTTGTTTGGGAGGTCCACTCTTAGGTAGAGACAAAAGCTCCTAAGGAATCTTTCCTTCCTTCCTCTTATGGTGTGCCACGAAGTGGAGGGTGGTGAGCACTATAATTGTAATGAAAGCTTCATATTTAGAGACTCAAAATCTAGGCTGGGCTTTTTGGTGCCGGTGATAGGTACTTGCTTTTGTTTTGTTATTTGACTAGTTCCAAGAAGGGAGTATGCATGTGCATGTGCGTATATGTGTGTATGTGTGTGTGTGTTAAACCAGATATTATAAACAGGATTTATTATTGCATAATTTATTATTTATAATCAAATACAATTTGTTCCATGTATTTATTTCATGTATTTGTATATAATTATATACAAGTATATAGTTTATATAAATTTAAGCATCTAAAACCAGAGTTTGTCTTAAAACGGTGGTTTACAAAACTATCTTCATAAGTATTTGGGGATAAAATAGAGTTCTTAGGCATGGTTTTATAGAAGGCAAACTTTTAAAAAATCCTGGTCCCCAAACTGAACAGGATTTTGTAGATAAGAGCAATGAAAGGGAAGGTAAAGGAGAGTGAACAGAATTGCAGGATGCTAGGGCCTGGGGAAGAAGGTGGGTCATCAGAAAGCCCCACCCAATAAAAGTTAGCCACTGTTTAATGACTGTAAGGGACTCTCATGATTTTGTCATTTCCATCATCAAAGGGTACAGCTAATTGCAGTTTAGGAGGTCATTTTGAGCTGGAATAGACTGAAAACATTTTGTGGACAAATTTGAATTAAATGTATGGGGAGAGGTGGGTGTCCGGGTGGCTCAGTCAGTTAAGCACCGACTCTTTATTTCAGCTTAGGTTCATGAGTCTTATGGTTCATGAGTCTGAGCTCCGAATTGGGCTCTGTGCTGACAGTACAGAGTCTGCTTGAGATCCTCCCTCTCTGTCTCTCTGCCCCTCCTCTGCTTGCACCCTCTGTGCCTCTCTCAGATTAAATAAAGTAAAAAAAAAAAAAGTCATAAAAAATGTATGGGGAAATTAGGGAGGATTTGACCAGAAAGAAAGGCAAGTTAAATTAATTATGGAAGCAAGAAACAACAGAATTGGTTAAAGAGACAGCAGGACAGGAGCATTGGGATGTGACCTTGAAATGACATTTTCAAATTTGACTGTGGGGCTGTGACTTCCAGGCACAGTAGTTTGGGCTTGATCCTACTGGCCATATGAGTTGTCCAAGACTTGTTAGGAGGTGTTGAAGTGATCAAAGGCACTTTTATTGTCTTAATATAGGAGTATTTCATAGAATAAACAAGACTTGTTCATAGCTTTTTTTTCAAATAATCTGAAGCTGTGCCTTCTAACGAGTAGACATATTGTCACCATAATATTCCAAATTCTTTTGTTTTATTTTTATTATTTTAAAAAATGTTTTTAACTGTTTATTTATTGTTGAGAGACAGTGTGAGTGGGGGAGGAGCAGGGAGAAAGGGAGACACAGAATCTGAAGCAGACTCCAGGCTCTGAGCTGTCAGCACAGAGCCTGATGTGGGGCTTGAGCTCACAAGCTGTGAGATCATGACCTGAGCCGAAGTCAGATGCTTAACTGACTCATCTACCCAGGGGCACCCCAAATTGAGTTTTTTGAATGGAAGTTCAAGTCTGCTTCTTTCAATTTCTTTAATCATGCTAGACTAATAAGCTAAGGCCGGAGTATTTTGATGCTGAAGGGAAATGCGGGGGAAGGGAAGGGATTTCCTAATCATTTTATCCACATTTCAGCATTTATCAGGTTAAGAGCAAAGTATTTGATACTCATCCCTACATACAAGTTTATCAATTTCTAATACAAACCTACTTCCCTGATTTTAAATTGGTCCATGTATGAATGAATCACAAACTACGTAGTTATTTCAGCAACCCATTTCCATCTGTAGTCTTAGTTTTAGAAACTAGCTTCATCTGTCATATGAACTCACTAAGACTTAGCTTTGCTATTTGACAGGTAGGTACATTACATTTAAATAGAAGAGCACAGCCTGTGTAAGGTTATAGGCTGTGATGGAGTCAGTGAATACGATTCAAGTATTCAATCTTTGGTTTTGATAATTTGGAAATTTTATGCCTTTGGGAAGGACAATCAAGGAGGAAAGTGGAATACAGATGCAGTTCTGGGATTCTTGGAGGGAAGGGTTTCCCTGCAGAGGATGTGACCTTTTAAAAATACAGTTCTTTTTCCTTGATGATTCTTCAGTTTACGACTGGTTTTTCTGGTGCCTTTAAGAAATGTTTGGAACATCTTACCCAGGAAGTTTTCACTTAGCTTTCCAGACGCAGACTTGAGTTCTTTCACCTTAAAGATTGTATGATCCTGTTGGGGGTCCCCCACATTTTGTAATTAATCGGTCAATTAAAATGATTATTTTGGGAGACCCTGGGGGAGGGGACAGATCTGTGTCCTACTAAACTGTTGTAACCCTAGTACCTAACAGAGTGAGAGGCATACAGTAAATACTTAATAAATACCGGTTAAATGAATAAATAAATAAATTCATGATGAAATGTTGAATACTTCATTTGCAAGGTGTCATTTCAATTGATGAAAATGTATATAATTATTTTTGATATTTGCCTGGAAGGCACTTGAACTTTAGTTTGACAGCAAAACTTTGATACAAAAGTAATTAGTCATGTTTGATACTTCATACCCTCTGCCTCTCTTTTCTCTCATTTATTGCCTAATTTTGTTCTGTATCTGCCTTCATCACTGTGTCTTCTAAGGATGCTAAATGATCTCTTATTTGTCAAATCTAGTGTTTTAAATGCTCTTAATCAGCTTGATTTCTATGAAGCACTAGGCACTAGAGAATCCAATCTTCCTTTGAACTTCTCTTTCCCCTTTTGGTCCCAAGACACTTTACTGGATGCTAATTGTCTCCTTTCTGCCACTGTACTGGTCACACAGCCTCCCTCATTAGCATTGTTCGGTATTCCCACCCAACCCGTTCAGTGCTCCCTCTTCTCTTCTTTTTCTTATTTCTTTTTTAAGCTTTTTTTAAAAAAAAAGTTTATTTATTTATTTTGATAGAGAGACTGAGTGCACATGAGTGGGTAGAGAGGGAGAAAAGGAGAAAGGGAGAGAGAGAATCCCACGCAGACTCCATGCTGTCATGCAGAGCCTGATGTGGGACTCGACCTCAGGAACCATGAGATCATGACCTGAGCCAAAATCAAGAACTGGAAGCTTAACCAACTGAGCCACCCAGGTGCCCCTCTTCTTCTTCTATACTGTATGTCCTTTACCGTGTTTTCTAGTCTAATATCAATATTCGTGTTAAAGTGTATATGTAAGTAAAACCAACTTCCATCACTAAAGATATGTACTTGAATACACATTATCCTTTCAAATTCAATGTTTTTAAAACTAAAAATCATGTTTCCCTTCAGCCCTTTTCTCTCCGAATTTTCCTTTACTTTCAGTGCCAGTAGTCTCTTTGTGCCCTAACCTTGAAACTTGGCACACGCCATTTTATCCTCTTCCTTTCTTTTCTCTCTTCGTCTTTCGCCTTTCTTGCCAAACACACGTAGATTCCTTTTTATTGCCACAGTCACTACCAAGGCACTACAAGGTTTTCCTGCATCTGCGTGTTGCCTTCTTGGTTCCATGTTCTCGGCCATGTTGAACTGAGCCTCATAAGCTGTGCGGATTATCCTACCCTAAGAATCTTCCCATGGTGCTTACTGCTTGTAGGTCTGCCTTGCTCAGCCTGGAACTCAAAGCCCTTTACAATATGACTGGCAAAGCTCTCCAGCTATTTTACTCTTTCACAAACTGAACAACTTAACAACAGTGCAACATACCGGCTTTGGTGCATTTGCATGCACTGTTCCTTTTTCTAGATTACTGAGTTGAAATAGTACTTATCTGAACTCTATCCTCATAACAGAGTCCAATTAATGTTGGGAGCCATTCTGAGCCCACTAGTCGAGAAAACTCCTGGTGAAGTTAAAGCAAGTTTGCACGGTCTCTTGCCAATCAGATGACGACCGATATCCACCCCCACTCAATTATTTCTGCTTGAGCACTGACCCCTAGGGTGCCTTGTTGATCAATATCGGGAGTGACTTGTCCCCTTATTCTGGCCCTGGTATGATGATTGCACCTTGTGAAGGAACTTATTGTGGGAACTTCTTCTTTTGATTATGGGAACAGACATCGTGTCTCCAGAAGGTCCTGTTTCCCTCCATACTTTCCCTTGAACTATGAACAGGCTAATGACCCCTAGTCATAAAAGACTGACCTATCCATGTACAATTCTGTTTCTATAGTTGCATTAGTCCAGGATGTTCATACAGCTCAACACGTAAATCAACTAACCAAAAATGTCTCTCATGCCCTAGCTATTCAAGAAATCATAAAAGTAGACACAAAGGTAAATGCACTCGAAGAGGCTATTCTATGTATTGGAAATGAGCTAGCTAAACTCTTTAAAGGTATGGTTGGCTCTCCGGTGCAATAAAGAATATAACTGGAAAACCAAGTCTTGCCCGGAGACAAAGAGCCTAACTTAGAGAGAAGGAACAGATAAGGGCAGAAGATAAGTTAGTACATACACCTTTGCTAACTGATGGTGTATAGCAACTCCTTCCCTAAGGCCTACTTTCCACAAACACCTTCCCTTACCCTGGCAGCTGTGATGAGGATGGATAAGAGTATCTACAAACCTATGTCTTAATCTTAGCGTTATTAAAATGTGAACACCTTGTTATTTTCTTAGTTACTCAACCTCACTATAATTGGGGCAGTTCT
Organism: Crocuta crocuta; assembly: GCF_008692635.1. Lineage (NCBI taxonomy): Eukaryota > Metazoa > Chordata > Mammalia > Carnivora > Hyaenidae > Crocuta > Crocuta crocuta. The sequence continues at coordinate 8,652,706 of NW_027531334.1, forward strand.
GCAAGAAGACTTCTGTAAAACCTGTTTCTGTATGTTTTCCAAAAACACCTTATCACAAAGAGCTATCCATTGTGAAAATTCCATTTCCTGATGCCATGTTAACATTTGACCTATAAACAAAGACACCAAAACTGACAAGACAGAGATGCCTGCCTGGTGATCAGAAAGAATCTCGGGGCTCTCTCATTCTCTTTCGCCGACACCGTCCATCCTTCAGGGACCCCTGGACCTGTCGGAGCCGGCGCGGCCTCCGACAAATTAAAGTCTAAGGGTTTACTTAAATCCTCTGGTATAGTAATGGTTTCCCAAGTGCAGAAGTATAATTTTAAGTGGTGCACAGAAAAACATTACAATAACATGAATTATTTAGTTTGAAAAGTTATTCCCTTTCCTGCTTCTTTCCAATTTTTCTGATTTTATCAAGCAGAAGATCACAGTTGGTTCTAGCTTGTTTTTAATATCACTCTAACACTTGTTAATGTTTCTTTGAATCGGTGAGAAAGCAAGGAGGAAACTCAGTGCATTTGGAAGTAAATATTATCTAGCAGTTGGAAATAAAGCCATTATTTAAAAAAATTGTGTGTTACCTTCTTTTTATGTCAAGAATTGGTTTTGACCAAGCAAAAAATCGTTTTAAGCTTCCATTTAAACTATGTTTTACTAGCATACACAGAAAAAATGTCAAATATGTTTATAATAAAAACATATAAATAATAATATTCATAATAATTGATAAGGGGAAAATTCAGGAAGGTAGAACATGGGAATACTAGAAATCATAGAAGTCACTCGTGAATGACTACAATGTGGAGAACCCTCCATTGCCATTTAGCCAACAATTTTTTTTTTCGTTTTTTTAGCTGTGAAAGTTCAGGCACTTTTCTATGAGGTTTTTCTGTTTTAACTAATGGAATTCCCTCAAGAATCCTGTGTAAGACATTTTCATTTTCCCTGTCTTACAGAGAAGGAAATGGAAGACATAATGTGCCCAATTCTCCATGTAGCAAAGCTATAGAGGCAAGTCTGGAGCGCATGATTTCAGCCTCCCAAGCCTGTGCTCTTAACCACAGTGGAACTCTACCGCCAGAGAAACTCGTCAGTTTCTGATTTGCTAATAGCAAATAAGGTCTTTTGTGCTCACTGCCATTCATCTGTCCCTTTCCCTCAGAGGGAAGAATTTTACTCTGACGTGAAGTCAAACTCTGTGGAAACCTCCTATGAGTAATTGTATTTAGAACTGATTTCCATTGCTACAGACAATTTGAGCAGCTTTTCCTTCCAACGGTTTTAGTTCTTAAAACTCAGGGAGCACTCAGTTAACTCTAGGTTCAATAACAAATAGGAAAATGCCAGTCCCTGCATGAATAACTTTCAGAGTTTGTCCATTAGAAAGTCCAGGAGCATGATGACCAAACACAATTTGCATCTGCTTCCTCAGCAGACTGCCGGGAAGATGAACAGCCCTGGGCAGTTCAAGTGAAATATTTAGTAACTAAACAGGGAGGAGTATGAAAGCAAATTATATACACTGGCGAAATACATCACAGAGAACGTATTGGCTGGGATTGATATTAGAATGTATTCCCCTTACATTTGCCTTTGCAATTCTCTAAAAAACTGAAGGAGCACTTTTCGAAGGAACTGTAGTGTCTAATTTTATAATTGCTATAAACCATAATTTGACCTAAGGATTTTATAATAACCAGATATATTTTCAGCCTCTATATATTTGAGATATGGATCTCGTATACAACTAAGAAATATTTAAGATAGAAATTTGCTCATAAAGACTGCATATTTATTTTTGAAACAGACTTCATATAACCAAAGTTGCTATATTTCTTTCATAATTTTTGTAGTCACTAATTATTGATCTAACACAGAAATGAGCAAACAATAGTCTACAGGTCAGTCAGGCTCTTGGCCTCTTTTTATGCAGTTCAGTTCACAAGCTTGGCATGATTTTTACGTTTTTAGGGGTTATAAAATGAAAAGGAAAGGAAAGAGTATGTGACAATGACTGTATGTAGCTGAAAACATCTATAAACCTTTTACAGAAAAATTTACCAACTTCTGATCTACTTCTAAAGTTTATATTTTCAGTTTTGTTTTGCTATGAAACTATTTCATCTTTCTTAAAATCTCTAATTAAATTCTGGTAACTGGTCATACTTTTTCTTTCCGTTTACAATATGTGATTCTAGTGTTATAAGGTCAATCAGGTAAATTCATTACACAGTTTACCTACGCTAGTGCTTGTCATGTTGGGGACCTGCACCTTAGAAAATGCACTTGGGGAAACTCCTCCAAGGACTATTCATGCCAGAATACGAAACATGAGCCTGATACTGTCTCAAATGAGATTTGGGGTGGGGTCTGAGGGGCAGTCATTGGTGGATTAGTGAATTTTGTTGATAAGAAGGATATAAGTTATTGAAGCCAGAGGGCAGCCTGTGATATCTAGATGGCCTGTCTATGAATCATGTCTCCTGGTATTTATACACTTGTAGTTTCCTTCCACATTGAATTTGAGTTTGTCCTTGCTAACTCACAGAATGCAGCACAGCGACACCACAGTACTTCCAAGCCAAGTCATCAGAAGTCTTGTAGCTTTGCCTGTTCTCCTGAAATGCTTGCTCTTAGAAAGCTTCCTCTAAAACTGCAGAAACCATTTGGTAAGCCACGTGGAAAGGACACGTGTAGGTACTCAGCCCAAGCTGAGCTCCTACACAACAGCCAGCACCAATTACCAGTTATTAGAACGTGCCATATTTTCTTCATGGAGAAAAAAAATCTATCTTTTAATCTGCTCTATAGTTGAATGACATTATTACACTATTTAAAAAAAAAAACAAAACCCTGAAACTAATGAAAACAAAATAGACATTCTGCAGTCTGGATGCCCAAAAGTTGCACAAATTCTCCAAAGCCACAATGTTGGATAATTCTTTTAAAACAGATACTAGTATTATTGAAGAAATGATTATTTGTAAGAAGTAATTAGATTATAACAAGTAAGAATGTTTGTTGTAGTATTTAGGAAACCCTCCAAATGAAAACTTAACAATTTTGTAGAAAGAAAATAGAATCATGGAAAATTTTGATAATAATGGTATAGGAAGAATATAAAAGATAAACAAGAAGGGAGAAAAGAGAACTTAAAGTATGATAGGCCAAATAGAAAATAAATATCATATTTAGATGATGAATTGAAAAATGGCCAATTGTTTGGGAAAATGTAATTTATATACAGCATATACCCATACAAATATGTAATTTCAATAAAAATAAATTTTCTGTAAAAATTAAAATTTTCAAGGGCACCTAGGTGGTTCAGGTGGTTAAGCGTCCAACTTTGGCTCTGATCATGATCTCACAGTTCATGGGTTTGAACTCCATGTCAGGCTCTGTGCTGACAGCTCAGAGCCTGGAGCCTACTTTGGATTCTCTCTCTCTCTCTCTCTCTCTCTCTCTGTCTGACCCTTCCCCACTTGTGCACGTGCACTTTCTCTTTCACTCTCTCTCTCTCTCAAAAAGAAATAAAAACTTTTTTAAAAGGTATAATTTTCAATAAAGAAATGAACTCATAAGATATGAAGAAAATATAAATGAATGGCTATTTATATAAGAGGCAGGGAAAACTTTTATAAACTTAAGATTCGTGCTGGAATCTCTAATGAGAAGATGTTAGAATTGGCCATGTGTTTAAAACATCTTTACACCAAATTAAAATATATAAGCAAACAAACAAATATATAACAGGCAAATAAACAAATAGAAAAATGTTGCAATATATACCAAAATATTATTTTCCTTGATACACAGAATTTTCTTACTCAATAATGGTAAATAAAACAAAACAGGGGTGCCTGGGTGTCTCAGTCGGTTAAGTGTCCAACTTCAGCTCAGATCATGATCTCACAGTCTGTGAGTTCAAGCCCTGCCTCGGGCTCTGTGCAGACAGCTCAGAGCCTGGATCTTGCTTCAGATCCTGTATCTCCCTCTTTCTCTTCCCCTCACCTCACTCACAATCTGTCTCTCTTTCAAAATAAAGTAAAGACATAAAAAAATTGTAAAAAAACACACACCACAAGTACCCTAACAGAAAAATAGGAAAGGACATGAACAGGCAATTAAAATGAATAACATAACACATATATAAAATATGTTATCTCAATAGAAATCAAAGAAATATTTAAAATTCATCTAAAAGTTATTATCTTAGCAAATATTAATGAAATAATATGTGGGAGAATGGATATTTTCATATACAACTATCACATTGTAGTTTTATATAACTCTAGAGGGCATGATGGAACCAAAAACTTCAGTGCACTTCTTTATACTTCAGAATTTCATTTCTAGAGATGTTCTCTACAAGATAAATAACTCAGTAAGCGCAAAAATGTAAGTATAGTATATAACAACATGACTAACAATTTGGTAAGACATTTAAAACATCTTTTCTTAGTTTTATTTTACGTTATCCTACTATAGGTCCTCCAGGAACATGGGAAAAAGAAATGTTTGTACATATAGTTTTGATAATGAAAATTTCACATCTGAGTTTTTTTCTCCCAGGTTTTGTGTGCTCCTTTAGCCTTCCACTCTCATGTGTATTTGTTGTCAATATATATCTATGGATGTGTGGACACTGAAATGTAGGAAACCCCTGACATAATTTCAGATATATAAGTTTCATTAAATTGTATTGATTCTTTATGAAGTTGTTCCTTTCAGTCCGCCTGCATGTCTAAGATTGATTTCAAGCAAATGCAGCAACAAATCAAGGGTTCTTCATTGGGAAGAGATGGATGCCTCCCCTCCTGTCAATCTCTGCCTAAGTGCCATTACCATTTCTTTTTCTTTGTATGGAGTTTTGATTGTGTGTTTGTTTTAGACATTTTTATCTGTATCTTACCATTCTAGTGTCCTGAGTAAATTCTGGAACAAATGTAATAGTTAAGATGGAGTATGGATTTGGGGATACCAGTTTCCCCACAATGGGTAGGCAACATGCATCACTGTAGGCACCATCATATGATGGGGGGAGAGAAAGTAGGGAAGGGGAAGAGAGAGGAGAGAGAGAGAGAATCTCAAGCAGGCTCTGCACTGTCAGCACAGAGCCCAACACAGGGATTGACCCCATGAACCATGAAATCATGACTTGAGCCAAAATCAAGAGTTGATGCTTCACCAATTGAGCCACTCAGGTGCCCCTGTCATGGGGTTTTTGATCCTTCTATAGATTTGATTCTTATCAACTAACTTCCTTTTCCACTTAAATAGCTAGTCTTTATTCTACTGCTTACAACTAGGAACTTTCACTGATACACTAGTACATAATAGTCTTCAAATGGTGATGGTGGAAGTTAATTATAATCGTAATAGTAAATGTTATATTAAACTATGAATGACTAAATTTTGATTATACTAAAGCTGAAAAAGGAGTATATAGGTTTGCGACACCATTTTCTTTTCTTTCATGTATGTTTGAAATTGCGATCAATCATTAAAAAACTTTCATAAATATATGCATGACAGACACATGTGGTGACAGATGAATATCGTTTGATTCTTAACAGATGCTTTACAGCTTATTTTTGAAATCAAGTGAATGATATCTGAAAGAACTGACAAATTCTAAATTAAGCTTTATTCAGTTTAATTTTTTGTTAAATATTGTGAATATATATTTGCCTCACTTACAGTTTGTTATCATAAATGATGTGAGGGGATAATGAGAAACCTACATTTTTCACCCTATCTTAATATATTAACTCGTAATAAGTTTGGTGTTTCAAATTTTGATCATGTAATTTCTCCAGAGAATCATATTTTACATTAAAACATATGGTGAAACAGATTGCAAAGTGAACAAATTATAAATAACTTTAAAATGTGTTAGGAATAGATATTGTTAATAAAATTATGTTTTTGTCAAATGATCTGCTTTGAAGTATATATTATGGCAATCAAAGCCTTTGAAGTTTTAAAGGTTGAATTTAGTTATTGTAAAAATATTAAAATAACCAATGAAGTATTGCTTCATAATTGATTTAGACATATACACACCTCTCAAGGTATTATTAATGCAAATAAGATGTTTTTTCCATAACTAAAATGCACACAAAGAAAAAATAATGGAGACATTTCAAAGTGCAATTTATCTAATCATAAAGTAAAAGAGAATAAATTTAAATTATCATAATAACTGAATAGAAGGACAATTTTCTATGGAATTACAAAGCATTATTATTATATTTTATGAGCATATTGTTTTAGAGCAAGCTATTTGTAGATAGAAGTCTGGTCAAGAGCCAAGGCCCAATATCAGTGTTTAATTAATAAATGGAAATTATTTGTGTGAGAGTTATTCTAACACCCTAATATTGGCAATGGATTCAATTGAATCTGCGTAAATCCACGAATTCATTAAGAACTGTAAAAATCACAAAAAGTTCTTCAATTTTATAATTATGAGCTTCAGTCTATATATATATTCCCATTTGTAAAGCTGTGTTATTTGGTATAATAACACTCAGAACCTTTCCTATATATGTATCAAGAATATCTTCATTTAGGGTTTTTTCCTTTAAATATCCACACTAGTTTTGCTTCTTGAATGCAACTGAAATCCTTCTCTTATCTACTGTTAATGTTCTAGTACAGGTCCTTGTCATCTTTTGCCTGGATTAACCCAAATGCCATGTAACCCGTTTTTGTAATTACTATCTATCCATTTTGAATTCCTCTTCAGGTACCATAGTTTATTGATTCTAATCACTCAAGTTTTCATATTTTAGCTTCTTTGCAATCAGAATGCTTCTTACAATCACTGCCAGCCAGGTGGCAGTCATGATGATGTTAGTGTCTTTGCCCAAATCTCATTTGCCCCAGTATCATAATTTACATGGATGTCAGTGATTTAGAAAAAAAACTGACAATCCAAGAATAATGGTAAAACAACATTCCTAAAGAGAAGGTCAAAAGTAGTCTAGCTTTACATGACTGCACATCTAGCTTTTTAACACTAATAGCTTTTAGTTTTTATCAGTTCTTTAGGAAATATATTACTGGGGTACCTTGGTGGCTCAGTGGGGTAAGAATCTGACTCTTGAGTTCAGCGCAGGTCATGATCTCAATTTATGGAATCAAGCCCTACTTTGGGATTCTTTCTTCAAGTATGAAGTTTGCTTAGGATTCTTTCTCTCTTCACTCTGTCCCTTCTCAGCTCTGGTGCCCATGCTCTCTCTCTCCCTCTCTTTCTCTCTCTCTCTCTCTCAAAATAAATAAATAAAAATTTTAAAAAAAGAAATGTATTACCAGCATTCTTGACAGCATGGACAAAGATTTAGTATGGAAAATCATAGATATTGACCATTCTGAGTTGGGAAATGACTCAATATTTGGATACTCCATATGAAAAAGTTTTGGAAATACCTTAATCATTTTATTTTCATTGTATCTTTTTTAAATGTATACACAAAAATAATATCTGGTAAAGATCAATGCTTAATTCTAAAAATAGCTTTTCAACCAATGTAAGATTATAATTTTAAGTAATCAGGAAGCATTGCTTTATAGTTTAAATTAGCAATATTTTTTAGCACACCTTAAAACCTTTGACATCTTCAGTAATTAACTAGTGACAACTTTCTAATTGGCTTACCTCCAATTAAAAAATTATCCATCAACATTTCCTTGCTTCCAATGAAATACAGCCACAACTTAGTAGCACGATGGGGACTACTTTAGGTTGTGTTATGTAGAAGCAGAGACCAAAACAAAATTCTTGCACAAGTAGTTTCCCGATGTGATGCTTGTAGGTGAAGCCTATGACTGGGAAATAGAATGAGCAGAAAAATGCTAAAACTCTGTGTTCAGCTGAAGTCTGTGTAAAGTCTAGGTGACGATGTGTGTTCAGCTGATACTATGGGAACTTGTGATAGTTGTCTACCGTATCAATGTAGTTAGGTTGAAACTATATTTCCTAGAATCCTCTTGTGGCTTTAAGGTTGACCACAATAGAAATAGGCATGGAATTTGTAAGACAAATGCGAAACAACAGCTATTCTACTGTGAAGGTCAGTGAAGGGCACTAGGTGGGGTTGCAGACTGCTCTCAGTGTTGCCTATCTGCTGGCTCTCTTGCTTGGCTAGAGGGAGCTGCTGGGTCCAGAGCTACGCCAGCTCCAATTTGATCTCCTTCAGTTTCTCTGAGTTCTAGATCAATTGAAGGTGCAGCTTCATTTTGTAGGTCTCCAGCTTCATCTACAGGTCAGCTATATCATTGCGGTCGGAGGTAGTGGGAGACAGATAGGGCTTTCTGTGCTCATTGGTTCTAGTCTGCTTTTGTGAGTTCCAGTTTGCTCTTGTTCTCCCCTACTTTGTGTCCATCTTTTCTTCTTTACCATCAATCTTCTGATTTTTGGCAGCTTCAGATTTTCCATCAGATGCAATGGTAGCAGTCTTGCATAGATGCCTTTACCATCACTCAAAATTGTGTAAGTCTAATGTCTATATAAAACCACCTGTTCAGCATCGCTCATAGTGATCAGTCCTCTGACCAAACCCTGCATACTACAGCCCACTAGATCAGCTACCTCCCCACGAGAAAAGGAGGCCAGCCTTCCTTTTCTACTGTCTTACAGCCATTGCCAATGAATCACCCTCCGGGAAGGACATTGTAAACCTCCCAAGAGTTTGTGGGCAGAATGACTCTTGTAGACCAGCGTCAGTTTTCTTGAGAAGGATTCAGCAATGAGTTATTGGTGGCCCACAATAACAATAGCTGGAGAATGACTATGCCATCCAACGAAAAGAGACCTGGGGAGGACACAGATAGCACCTACTATAAGATATGGGACCTGACTTTGACCACAGTTAGTCCTTTGTTTTCTTAACATCCATTCCTTTTTCACCTCAGACCTAGACCTTTTTCTTCCTGGAGACTGCTCTGCAGTCTACTAGGTTATTCTCTAATATGCCTTCCTTTTGGCTATCACATTATGCTGTACATGCCTTCATGATAATAATTGTTTTATTTGTATTTCAGCTACATCTCAGATTTTTAGGTTGAGTGTTTGGTAACTCTACATTTCCTATTATTCAAAGTAGGTGGGATTATTTCTGAAAGGTTAAATTGTCTTGTGCCTTGGGTAATTAAAATTAGAATGCTAGCAGTACTGCATTTTGAAATCTTAATATTTATAATGTATGTGTACACTAAGAAGATTGTAATTCAGCTTTGCGTGAGTTATCATATTCTTATGGGGAAAGTTAAGGTAAATGGAAATGAGAGATATGTGGCCTAGAGTTCTTGTAGTCTTCTTATTTTATTTTATTTTTCTGCTTGTTTTTTTTATCACTCCTCCAAATGAATATCTTAACAGAAAGATTACTTGAATTTATGCATGCTCACGGAAGAGTGCATGCGAGGTCCACTTTATATCTTACATTTTTCGACAAACAGTTCTAGTTTCACTACTTTCGTGTAATGTATCATTAAAAGCTACTAAAAGAAAGATAAGTAAAAGGTATAAATATATTTTAAGACCAAAACTCTTCTAATAATTACAGAGCTTGCAAAATTCTAGAAATTATTACAAGGTTTTATCATATTTATTATTTTTTTTATTTTAGAGACAGAGCGTGTGCACGAGCGGGAATGAAGAGCAGAGGGAGAGAGATAATCCTAAGCAGGCTCCATGCTCAGCTTGGAGCCCGACATGGGGATTGATCCCATGACCCTGGGATCATGACCTTAGCTGAAATCAAGAGTTGGATGCTCAACTGACTAAGCCACCCAAGTGTCCCTATTATAAGATTTTTAAGAACAAACCAGAATGACATGTACTACAATTTATGGAATCAGATTTTGGACCTGGATTCTAACTCGGCAGTTAACAGAGATGATCTGGGCATGAAAGGTCTGCATAATTCAAATGGGACAGTGGCTAATGAAGAAATAGACTAAAGCACCCATGTTGTAGAAACTGAAGATGTTTTTCCCAGGGGATATTTTCAGGAGAAAAAAAGAATACCACTGAAAGATGTGAACAAGGAAAGAACTGAAAAAATGAAAAGTCAGAAAGGTAGACATAACAGGTGGAAAATTAAAGAACTGAAATTTTAAATTGTTTTCATTTAATATAAACAATGCATAGTTTTCAAGTGATTAATGCTAGCTATTGTAGCAAACAGCCCAGAATTATCAATGCTTAACATAATATAATTTTATTTCTTGCTCTCCTCACAGGCTAGTCAGGTGTTTGGCAGATGGTCTTCCCCATAATTGCAGAATCATGGTTCCTTGCACTGTGTTGCCGCCTCTTTTTATGCTTCCTCCAAGTCCTCCACTGGGTCCTCCCTCTTTGTTCAGCCAGTCAGGAGACCACTGAATAAGGAAGATCTGTGTGACATTTTGTGACTTTCTTGATAGCTTCTCAGAAGACCCCACCTAACTAAAATGGGGACCAGGGAATGTAGTCTTCCCATATGTGCAATAGGAGGAAATTGGTTGCTGTGTATATGTCTGGTTTCTAACAAAGTTGTTTTTATAAGCTGAGCTGGGCTTCTGTAATTAGGCCTGCCCGAGTTTAGATCCTGACTACTGTTTATCAGCTCTGAAACTTGGAGCAAATTGACTTAACCTCAATGCCTCCATTTCTTTATCAGGAAACTAGGGGAAAATAATAGTGTCCATCCTATAAGATTGTTATAAAAGTTAAATGAATTAATGTATTAAAGTATTTATCTCAACACCTTGACATATTAGTTTTAATTAGTGTTTTTACCATTTATACTTTTTTAAATGTTTTATTTATTTTTGAGAGAGTGCAAGTAGGGAAGGGGCAGAGAGAGAGGGACAGAGGATCTGAAGTGGGCTCTGCACAGACAGTAGTGAGCCCAATGCAGGGCTTGAACTCATGAACAGAGAGATCATGGCCTGAGCTGAAATCAAATATGCTCAACCACCCAGATGTCCCTACCATTTATACTTACCATGTGCTAAGGGAAAGCTAAAAGTAACAATTTCCAACTGGCATCACTTAGAAGTATTTCATGCAAATACTACTGAAACTTATATGCTCCTCCAAGAATACTTTTGGGAAAATAAACTTCCACTAGACACCAGGGAGGTGGTACCAGCTTATAGATCCAGCTTCACCCTCACCTCTAAGTAAGAATGAATGAAAGGAAATCAGGGAAGATAATTAAAATAAGAAGGAATTTGACTCTGCTCCATCTATCACCTTCTTGTTCTACTTGGGAGCCTTCTGGATTTTCATACAATCATCATGTATGAGAATTTCTCTAGATCATGTTGGTTGGACTCAGCATTATAAGTCAAAGTGGAAGAGGAAGGAGACGCGACAGCAATACAAAAGGAAAACATCAAAATTAGTCAAGGCTGTAAAGGAGACATCTGCACTTGATTACAAGTACTCCAGAGACAAAGGGATAATGGAAACATACATTTATGATTGCAGGAGATGAATGGGAATTTGAATGGGAGAAAATATGCATTTGGTATATCTGAGTGTTCTTCTCAATTAGCCTAATCCCTCTTTTTGAAACTTTAAATTTTCCTAAATATGACCTATACATCAGTCCAATTGGCCTGCTGGCCCACCGTAAATAAAAGTCATGTTTGTTTCATTTTGTGTCTTCAGAAATACTCTCTTTTCTACCAGAATGAAACCATCTACCCCCAGCTCTAACACCACTTATTAGAAGCTCATTAATCTATGGTAATTGTGATAAGCTAGCTGCTGTCACAAATACAAGCCCAAATGCATCATAGTTCAAACACAAATTGCTTGCTTGCTTATGTGACAGTATTCAGTAGGCAAGCTGTTACCCTGCTTCCCACGGTCATTTAAGAGGTTTGAGGCGGCTCTTCAGATGTCTTCCCAGTCACACTGAGGAGGCTCTTCTTACTTGCAGTTAATCAGAAGAGGAAAGAACATTAAGGAATTGATGTTCTAATAGGCCAGGTGAGAAAATGTTACGTCCTCTGTTACTATTCTACTAGCTTGAACTCAATTATATACCCAAATTGTAAGGGAGACTGGAATTGTAGCATAGATGTGTGCCCAGAAAGATGAGTACATTGGTTTAGGTAAGCGGCGAGAATTCTCTGGCACACCTACTTTCAAAGTCCATCTCAGAGGACACCCTTTTCCCGAAGCCTTTTCTAATTCTCCCCAGTTCTACACATTTCCCTAAACAGATCTGTTAAGTCACTCATCTCCTTTGACTTAAAAAATGCAAAGGTTTGGATTGTCTGTTTTGTACCCGGTTAGTTCTTCCCATTAGAATGCACATGAGCTCTTCCGAGGGCAAAAACTGAGTGGTATTCATCTTTGTGTCTCCTCCAGTCATTAGAGTAGTGCCTTATGCACTGTAGAGACACAATTAATATTTTAATTTGATTGCTCTTTGGTTTAGTATGGAAAGATATAAATTCTCAAAGAATTAAGCTCATTAAAATCACAACTGGCAGTTTTATGTAGTTATTTATTTAAGATATTATTTTAAAGCTTAGCATACACTCTAATAAAGTCATACTTTGGAAAATGCATTCCAGGCATGAACAAGTGATGGCATATGCATTACAGATGGAAAAGAACAAAAGATGCCACTAACATTTCCAACATACTGAGAATAATATAATGAAGCCTCTTATAAATGGCTGTGCTTCTCTTATAATGAGGATAAAACAATTCACAAGAACAAAAGCACAGCTTTAGAATGAGTGGTAAATGTAATAGAACTACTTAGTAAGGAAGGGAATTATTATTGATAGATGAAAGAACCAAATTTAAACAATAAAACTATATTCCACGATTGTTTCCACATTTTTACTTTGGGAAGGTAGATGGGTTATAGAACTCATCTTGATTCTGTTAAGTATTTAAAGGAAAATTTTGCAAGTTTCTTTCTGAAAAATGTGAGTGCCAGTATTGACCACAGCTGCAGGCTAATTAAGGAATCTCTTAATGATAACAACGCTGGCTCATTTCCAATTCAGATTGCTTATCACCAAGACAGACAACATAACTGATGGCCACACAATATTAAGATATATATATCAAAGTCTGTGAGAGAAACTTGATACCTATAGTAAAATTGTCAATCCATGGGAAAATATAGCCATATCAGATCAATTTTCATTTTTTTCTTCTATAAAAGGTTGTGTGTAATGAATGATAAATTGGTGGTGTATAACAAATGAAAGATTTGTTCAACAGCATTGTAAGCTCTGTTTAAAAATGAAAAGCCACATAACCCAAAGCATTGGTCATGCTGATCTCATGTTTAAATCTTCAAATGTAGATGTAATACAGAAGCATAGGATGAAACTTATATGGTCAGAGTATTGTGTTTTATTTCAAATCCAGTCATTGTATTGGGGAACTTACTGGCTTCACTGACTGCAGTAGAATTCAGTTGCATTTATATCATTCAAAATAAGTACACTTTTGAAAGTTTCATGTTATAGCATTTGGCTGTAATAAAATTGGTTCTATTTTAAGAATAGAACAGGATTTAATTTTAAAAATAGAATACTTATATACATTGTCAAGCATATTATTACCTAAATTTGGATAAATTACAAATCAGAATATGTCCCTGACCTGTTAAAAACCTTACCCACTAATTCAGCTGGTTTATAAATGCTTAGCAGGGTCTCACAAGGTTAACATTGTAAATATTCTGTCTTATTTGGTGTGAGCACAGTCAGTATCATTATTGCTGACAATAATTGAGATGCTTGGGTAGAGTCTATCTCCAACTGAAAAAAATATATTTTACTTACCAAGGTAATACTAAATTTGCCAATTAATTTAAGATTTCACTTAATTTGATAAATTTAATAATATTTTAGAGAATAACTGAGGTTTAATTTTTTCTTATAGAGACTAACATTTTCTTATGGTCCCTGAGACCATTTTCCCAACAATCAGTGACATTCATTACTTCTGGGAAAGGTTGACACAGATTAACCAAAAAATCAATTGAATTCCTAAAAATAATTTTTAAACATGAGCTGACCTGGGATAGTTAAGAGTCTCTGTTGTAAATGCTAGAATTTTTGTAGACAAAAGGATTTCGGACTTCATAGTGTTAAAAGACTAGTGATCCCAGAATGGAAAGATTACACTTAAATTACATCAGAAATAAAATGCAAGAATTATATAAGAACTCATTTTCCTGCTATGGTAAATGGAGAAAACAGTAGAACCTGGCAGATGGAGGGAGTGATCTGGAAGAGGTATAGTTAGAGTTTTACGTGTTTCTTTGGTCCCTTAGAAAGGACCCAACACCTTCTCAAGAGCAGGTTGCAAAAGGTGGGTATGAGAATACATTTAGTGGGCTCTGATATAGATGGAACTTGCGCCTCCCTTCCCAGCCTGTAGTGTGGAGATATTAGACTGTCTTAGAGGGATCTCATGTCCAGACTGAATCCTGAGTGGCTTTTCTAACAATGCATAGTGTAGAGGCAAAAGGAATGGACCTTGGGTCAGATCTGAATGACCCTTGCCTCTCATCACTGTCTGGAGTTACTACGAAAATTTCTCCAGTTACTATGAAAATAGAGTATCCTATAACTCTAGTTGTAGAGTGTGGTATTGCCTAAGAACAAGTAAGCAGAAGCAAAGATATGTGGACGTACAATGAGGCATAGACCTGAGGTCATGGGAGGATCATGGACCTTGGCAGTAAAGGCAAGCATAAATCATGGAGGTGAAACACAGTAAGTTACTCTTGGTAAAGGCCAGTGCAGATGAAAAAAAATGGTAGAAAATAATTTTGCCATAATGGCAGGACAATACATAAGCTACCCTTACCCCTACTCATCAAATTTGAATCACTCCAGAGAGAAGAAGAAGGAAAAAAAAAAGAAAAAAAAGAGCGTACACTATTTAGGAAGTCCACAATGGACTGAATAGTTACATAAGCATCTAACTGAAAAACTGAACTGATTACCTAAAAAAATTAAGACAAGATTAAAATTGAGGGGGCGTCTGCATGGCTCAGTCGATTAAGCGTCCGACTTCGGCTCAGGTCATGATCTCACAGTTCGTGGGTTCGAGCCCTGGGTCGGGCTCTGTGCTGACAGCTAGCTCCGATCCTGGAACCTGTTTCGGATTCTGTGTCTCCCTTTCTCTCTCTGACCCTCCTTCCTCACGCTGTCTCTGTCTCTCTCTCAGAAATTAAAAAAAAAAAAAAGATTAANTAAAGTTCAGTTGAGTTGAGTTGAGTTATATAAAATCACCGAAGAACAGCCTACTACGTAGTCTATTTTAGAATAGCTAAAATCTTATGACTGCTATCCAGCTATTATTATTTTAAAAGAGAGAATTTTAACATATTTAACCATATTTATCTACAAAATGAAACACGAAATTAAAACTTAAACAAAGGTCATATTTTAACCAAAGAACTAGCTAAAACCTTTTGAAGATCAAACTCTAACTCGTCAGTTAAAAAGTTAAGAGTTAAAGAAAGAACAAGTGAAGGTAGAATTGGGAAAACACATTTATCTACCTGGAACTCAAACCTGGAAGTTTTCTTATCTTGGCAAATCTTCTCCAACATACATTGCATTTTGAAACCTTCTATTGCAAAACTCTATCCAGTATAAATGCTTCTGATCTGCTCAATAGATAAGAAGACTAACTCTACATTTGTCTTGATTTGTCTTAATTGAATTAAGCTCTGATTAATCTCTAAAACATCCCTTGTACTTATTCAGGTTTGCCCTGAATTATTAAGTATATCCTTTCAATATATTCATTTGCATCTTTATAGATAATAAAAGAGATATAAATCACCCTTTAAAGATGTTGTAAGAAATATTTGATAAATCATAAAATTAAAATATGTCCAGTACTTTAATTGGAAAACGATCTAATCTGTTTACTATAATTAATTTTAGACACAAGTAATGCTAACACATTGGTAATATGTAACTGGATATAAAATAGTCAATTTTTATTGGTTAGCAATTTTGTTAGAGTTGGAAAGTTGTGAGGAGCAGTAGAAAAAATTCCTGAATTATGGTAGTAGATTAGAGGGTCATGTTAGGCACATCACTTATTAGGGCCTTTGTTTATAAAAATAAGAGTTCAGACAACATTGCTAAAGCTTCCTTTTGTTTTTCCGTCGCATAGATCCTTTTATGTTCTGAAAGGGATTCAGCCTGAGCTGTATCTTCGAATGATGAATTAGGAAAAACAACAAGGATTTTTGAGAAGGGCATGAAATTGAAAAGAAAAAACCAAACGGCAGGTGCAAAGCTGCAGAAAGAGAGCTCATGGAATATACTGCAAACAGTTCAGTATGCCTAGGATATTACGTGATTAGGCTGGTAAGGAAGAAAAACCACATCATACAGGCTCGTGTGTTGCTTTCTGAATGGAAATTGAGGTTTAGATGTCAAGACAGTTGAGTTTTACACTAACCTGAGCTTAAGAAGCATTGTGGAGTTGGGCAGGCAAATTAAGTCCCATGTTAATATACGAAAAAAGGGAGATTCAGAGTTGATAAATTGTATAGTTTCTTCATTGCCTTATACTTCTTCCATTCCTATTTCTTCTATGCATTTTGTTTGTGATTATACTACCTCATCAATCAAAAATAATTACTCTCATGCTATTTACCTATACATTTAAAAGTTATTTTCATATTTATTAGAAATATAGACAAAACAGGGTCACCTGGGTGGCTCAGTCGGTTAAGAAATATAGACAAAAAATTTTTAAAAGAATGGTAAAAAGAAGTAAATGCTATTTGAGAGATACTTTTAAATTGTATTGGAATAAAGTAACAAAAGGCCTCTTTGTTTTCACTAAATAATATTGAAGTACTTTTCAATAATTTTGAAATTTTTGGTTTAACATTTTTCCATCAGCACTGTTCCTTTACCTTAAAAGGACACATGAAGTACATTTTTAATAGATTCCTACCCATAGCCACTTTCTATTGTAAAGGTCAAATATTTTAAATTTTTCCATTTTTTTTTTGTAAAGGAAAAAAAATAAACTCCTTTCTAAGTTCGACAAACCTATGGTCTTAGCTATGAATTAGTTTATGAAAATGTATGGACTATTTTCATGATTTTACTTGATAACATTATGAAGTTTTGTAACAATTTTACCATGTAAAAGTCTTGCTTTTGTAACATTAATCACATTAGTGTTATCTCCACGCTTGCCAGTGAATTATGCATATAACACTTGTGACAAATAAAACAAGGGGAGGAATGAGTGCCAATTTGCATATTAAGAATGAGTTCAAGGGCGTGAGACAGGAAACTATCAACACCCTAGAGGAGAAAGCAGGAAACAACCTCCTTGACCTCCACCGCAGCAACTTCTTACTTGACACATCCCCAAAAGCAAGGGAATCAAGAGCAAAAATAAACAATTGGGACCTCATCAAGATTAAAAGCTTCTGCACAGCCAAGGAAACAACCCACAAAACTAATAGGCAACCAACGGAATGGGAAAAGATAGTTGCAAATGACATATCAGATAAAGGGTTAATATCNCTCACTCTCTCTCTCTCTCTCTCTCTCTCTCTCTCAGAAATAAATAAAAAAACATTAAAAAATTAAAAAAAAAAAAAAGAATGAGTTCAAGAGGCACCAGGATAGCTCAGTTGGTTAAGCATCCAATTCTTCATTTTGGCTCAGTTCAATGTCTCACAGTTTGTGAGATGGAGCCTCGCCTTGGGCTCTAAGGTAACAGCCTGGAGCCTGCTTGGGTTTTTCTCTTTCTTTCTCTCTTTGTCCCCCACCCAAATCATGCCCTCCCCTCAAATAAATAAATAAGCATTATAAAAAAAGAAAAGAAAAGAATGAGTTCAAAAATGCATTTATTTTTTTAAATAAAAGAGTAGGTAGAAACAGAAATTCTTCTGTTTTCAGTCTATATCCCAATGTACTACCTTAGAGCTCATTTCATTATATAATTAATTAGGAAAAATTACCTACAGGAATAGGCTTTTAACTATTAATCACATTGGTATTATAAGTTCTCTAATTATTAAGTGATTTATAATTTAAGAGTAAGAGCATAATGTTTGGTTGAAAAGATTAAATTCTAAATTTCCTTTGGACAATTATGAAGATTCTTTTCTGTAAAAGGTATTTTGAAGTTTTATGTGTTAGGCTACAGTTAATTAGCCTAAGTTGCTAAGAGGATGTTTGGGGAGAGTAAAAGAAACAGGAAAGGCCACCCACAGAGCATGCTACTCAGAAGTTCTTGCATGGAGATTTTGGCATTAATGTTTTTACAAAGAAAAGACACACACTGTAGTGATTATTGATTGCCTGTTGGGGCAGGGAGGGTGGGCTTGAGAAAGAGCAGGGGCTTGATAGAATTCAAGGGTCTGAAAGGATCTGATTAAGAAGCACAATTAAAGAATCCAGTCAGGGAAATAAATTTGTGCAGATGGCTGTGAAAGGAAAGGAAAGGAAAGCGATAGTCTTGGCTGTCATGAGTCATAAATTCACTCTTTTTCTCACAAAAGAGATAATTGATGCTTCAAACATTATGGACTAAAAGTACAGTAATGAACCAGCAGTTAGTTTTGGGATAATATTATCTTTTTGTAACTGTTATTGGGAGCTTTCCCTCATAGAATGGCTTTGAGGACATAAAGAAAATCCATCCCAATGATAAAAGAGATTTTCAAGAGAGGGATCCTGGGGTGATTGCTTCTCTCTTATGAATTGATCTATTTTCTGCCTCCATGCAATGTTCAGTTTCATTGAACCTTATAGTATTTCAGAAAATGACAGGGATAGAATTAGAAAAGGATATGCTTTATTTATTTTTTTGATAAGAAAGGGGGAAGGAGGTAGGAGAAGAAATACTAGAATAGGACCCATATATGAGGGTGATGTTGCGATTTCAACTTCTAGACCTTCTTAATGTGTTTCTCATAAAGGTCATTATTTCCTTTCTCTATGCTCTTTCTACTCTCTTTTTTCTTTTCTGGCTACCTAGGCACATTTTTTCTCTTTACCTTTGAAGTAAAACCCTTCTTCTTTTACTTTCCAGGGGAATTTCATCGTTGATGCTTTTTTTGTTGTTTCTTTTGTTATTATTTTTATTTGATATTGAGCACTATCGTTTCTCCGAGCATCAGCTTTTCTTATTTTCTGTAACATGAGAGTTAATTCATTCTTTTTTACTATACAAACTTGAGCAGTAGAACTCGATAGCTGATCCCTTTCTACTTGCAGTACGTCTCATGATACACATAGCAGCAACACAATAAATATTGTCTTTTTTTTGAGTGACAGACTGACAATTGTCCCCTCAAGTGATCATCCTTTCTTGAGCCAATAGATGTGAAATAATTCTGTCAAAAAAGGCAACATAAAAATAAATTTGATAAATTAAGTCACAAAGGTATTTGGCTATTCCTGTGTTATGTAAGTCACATTGAGAAACTATGAAGACTCAAGACAAAATTCTATAATATTCATTGGAGCAAGAATGCCTCCTAATATGAACCAGGCACTGTGCCTGTTATATATTTTAACTCTTTTATTCTTTATCACAGCACTGTCACCTGTTTTGCCTACACTGGAAAATGGAATTTTAATTTCTATCATCATACATGTACAACCCTTTCAGAACAAACTACATACAACATATAATATCAAAACATTTTCAGTTATTTTTTATGGCAAGATTTAGTGAAGTTGGCAAATATTTTGTTCATAGTGATGTCTAGATCTACACTTGTAAAAAAGATCATAATCAGCTCCTGTACAGACAGAAAAACTATGAGTTTCCCCAGACCTTTTTCACCAAGGAGCCAATGGTAACTCTTAGTGTAGCTAAGGGCTTTAGCCCAATATACACTCAGTTCTGTTTTATGTTGTCTTTGTCACATGCTGAGATGTCTGCTATTTGATTCTGCATATTTTAAAGTTATGCAGGAGTTACCATGAAAATTTTTCTCTCTGACTTGAATTTCTACATCCAGTGTTTCTTATGAAGTGGGAGAGAGAACAGCAAATTAATCATTCAAGCATTTTTGTCAACGAGACTCTCTTCTTTTTAGATCCTGAACTCAAAATGTATCCCTCATAGGATAGAGGCATTGATGACATAACACATTCTGTACTGTACCATTAAATGACATCCCATCCTCAAGTCCTTAGGGACAGATAATCACTAGAATCACTCTATTATGATCGCTGAAGTTCAGTTCCTGATGGCTGCCAATGCTGTGAGATCCTGTGTCCTGTGACTAAATTATTCTCAAATATCTCTTTCTAGAAATATATTTTTTCTTTTCTCTACGTTTTCTACCACATTTATATACTTGCCACTATTTCCCTGCTATTCTTGCCTTAAATGTTCACTTAGATTGTTATTAGACTTTATGCACATTTGGCAATATTAATTTAGCCTGAATTATATTTTGTACTGTAGCCTTTGGTTTCTGATATCCCAAAATATATATTCAAGATGTTTCATAAATGGAATTCTTGACTAAAATCTTCTAGGTATCAAAGCTCCAAGAGAAGGGGTCACTTAGAAAATGGTTTACCATGTGTTTCTTTGCGTCTCTTGCAAAATAATTTCCCCTTGAAATACTATTATGAATATGTCATCATCTAGGCTATAGGCCAGATATATTTCCCTTCTCTGACATGCCCCACTGCAGTGTCATGCAAGCCCAGCACATAGAAGGCAGGGCTTTCAGGAGCAATCCCCCAAATATCTTTCAGTGCTATACCTTTCCATTTTGGCTCATGTCAAACTGGCATCCTGCCCAGGAAAAGCCAAGACCTCATGGTTTAGGGGAGCAGCCCTGACCCAGAATACCCAATATTTGACAATATCTTTGCTGAGACAGTAACATGAGCTTAAAATATGCTTTTGACATTGAGTATGCCATTATGTCTCCTCTTTTTTCTTTGCGTTGATAATATCTACCAGATATAAAAATGTCAATGATAAATGACAATGAAAAAAGAATGACTAAGCAATTGAGTGTATTAAACATTCATCTCCCAGAGCCCCTAAACTAATTATTTAGTCTCAGGTCATTCATGTCAGTTTGACTCTCCCTCATGGTATTTTTTCATCATCTAGATATATTACTTCCTATTTGTCAAAATCAGTATAAGAAACAGTAGTAGTAAGTTCCCAAGAAAAATATACTCATTTTTTTCTTAAAGAGAAAGGGATCCTACCTATTTTCCCAAACTAATACTGCCTAATATTCACCCATCAATATATCTTCCCATCCATCTACCCATTCATTTGTTCATTCACTTACTTATTTGCCAAAAAGGTTTTGATGCCAAATTAATGTCTAAGCACTCCGCTGGGTATCAAGGATATGGAGACATACAAACCAGAGCCCTTTTCAGAGGGAGAATCCCAATCCTCTGGGTTAATCAGATAAAAAAATTCAAACAATTATAGTAGGCAGGCTTATGATGGGATTTTGCCCAAGAGTGTTTCTACAACACAAGAGCACCTGATTAAATCAGTAAAATCAGGGAGAGTTTTTCTGAGGAGGTAACACTGAAATTATGTCTTGAAGGATAAAATGAATCATCTAAATGGACAGAGGGAAGTAACAGTACTCTTTGCATTAGCAATATCCTACAAGCATAAAGTGAACATGCCATATTCTGGGGCTACATGTGAATAGTGAGTGGTAGGAGGATGTGTAGGCTACAGAACCCAACCTTTGTATGACATCTTAAGAAACTTCTATTTGCTTCTAAGGCAGAGTTCATCCACTGAGGTATTTTGAGCAGTAGAGTCATGATCAGGCTGGTGGCTTTCGTAAGTTCTGCCAAGGGGAACTGGCTACAAGAGTTGAGACAATAAACAAGGAGGAAATAAATCAGGACGACTTTACACTAAAGACCTCTTTAACTAATTAAGCCCTCTTCTTCATACTGATTTATTTACTGTCTCCTAATCATAAATGGTCTTACCTTTTAGCAATCTGCCTGAGATATTTTAAAGGAAATCTGATTAAAATATTTATGAAAGATTATATGTGGACAGCACTATGAGGAACTAGAGATATAAAAGATAAACATGGCCATTTTCTCCTCTCGAGAAATTTTTGTTAAGTCGGAAGTATTCAGGACCCAGATATCATTAATACAGACAGGATGGAGGAAGAATGGTCATGAGAGGGACTGAAAGGAGAGCGAGATAATATCTATCTGAGACAGTAGGGGCTTGTGAGAGACTTCAAAAGGAAAATTATCAGAAGAAAATGAATAGAATTTCAATCAGTGATACTAAGAAAGAGGAGAAGAAATTTCTAAGAAAGTGATATTATCCAGATCTCCTAGCACATATCATGTAACATTTTTTCCTCATTTAAGGGAAAGAGAGAATTAATGGGTTGTGACCACAGTTCTTAAGAGTCAAACCAAGGTGGCTGTGTCCTTCCATATGTTATTTGTATATTGTAAGGGGACAAAAGGAACAAAATATACTATGCCTCTGCTTTAGTTCATTCAAGCAAATACTTAGTTTGCTCCTTCTATGTCCCAAGTATGGTTCAAGGGCCTAGAAATATAATACTTAAAAAAAAAAAAAAAAAGCCAAATGCATGTCCTTAACATCTTATATTCTATCTGGTGAAGGCATTTAATAAACACAAAAATGTTTAAACAGATTAGGTTAGTTCAGGAAGTGTTAAATTCTACAAAGGAAATACCTGAGTAATGAGACTTAAGGGGGGTAGAGCTTTGACACTATTCAAATAGGTGATCATGAGAGACTTCTAGATAGTTTCATTTCTTTTTCTTTTTTTTTTTTTACCTCTTAATGAAGTGTGAATACACACACACAAAAGTTTATAAAAATCGCTAATCTTACAAGCATTGTTCTCTCACTTTTTCGTCATATTTTTGATTGTTTACCACATAGATTAAGGTATGGACCATGTCAAGCACCTCAGAATCTTCCCTTTGGCTCCTTCCTAAGCAATACCTGGTTATTGTACTGCATGTTGAGTAGTTTACATCTGAAATATGACCTGAGTAATGAAAAGACATCAATCCTGTGAAAATCTATAGGTAGAATATTCTACACAAAGGGAACAGCAGAACTTAAAAGCAAGAAAAAGCTTGTTTGTTTAAGACACAAAATTAATGTCAAAGTAGCTACAACATAGTGAAACAAAAAAACAGTAGAAGATTATGTCAGAGTTAGGCAGGAGGCAGATCATATAAGGTTTTGCTATTTATACAAAAGAATCAGAAATTTTTGGCTTCCAACGTGGAATCCATTGAAGGTGTACAAATAGTGTGAGATATTGTTGAGCTTTGTAAACACTCATTCCGAAAAAAAATGTTTATCCAGAAGGTATATGGAGAATGAACTATGGCAGTAGATGTGGAAACAGGGAGCCCAGTAACGAGACTGTACTCAAGAAAATGGATGACAGAGAGTTGAATTATGTAGTAACGGTGGTAAGATGTTTAGGATTTGCTAGATTCAATCAAAATATAAGGAAATAAAGCAAGGTAGTGGGACAGACAGATTAACTGAATGTGGCATATTCAAAACAGAAATACCTTGAGGATGATTCATAAGCCTAAGCAGCTGAGTTACTAATGAAAACTTTCATGATGATGGAGAATACTTGGGGAAGAGTAACTTGGACAAGAAGTAGGTATGTATGTAAAGATGTGGTTCTAGTTTGAACATTTATGTTTGAGATATCCTTTTTACATGAGTGATCACTAAGTGAGATGTATAAAACGAGGTTCAAGGGAAAAGTTTGGATAGATTTGGACTCGATTTGGGAGTTCTATATTAGATATTTCAAGCCATGAGACAGAATGAGAATGAAATTACCCAAAGAGAGAGTACAGATAGAGAAACAAAGAGAACTGAAATCCAAACCTTGAAGCATGGTAGTAGAGAAGTATAAACTAGCAAGGGAGTCTCAGAAGGAATAGACAGAGCTATACAAGACAAACAGGAAAATGAGATATATTAAAAGCCATGTGAACCAATCTCTTTCAGACTCAGTGTCACAGAGACTTTGGTAAGACAAGAGGTTGAGAACTGGCCACAGGATTTGGCATAATGAACACCTTTGGAGGTTCAAAGAGTTTTTATTTCTTGTTAGTCTAAAGTTCCTTTATTGATTTAGTTATTATGTAGAAAGAGCTTACAGATAATTGCTGAGCTTCTTTTTAAGGGAATATTTACAAACTCAAGGCACTTCTGGTGTTTGAACCATACTCAGTATCAGCAAGATCACATCCTCACCCAGAAAAACAAACAAAAAAGGTAATGCTAAGGCGACCCTGAGTGAATAGTATATCTCTGGTTTCAGCTTTTTACCATCTCAAAAAGCCCATTATGTTCAGCCCACCAGTGTTTGTGATTTTATACCTTTTGTGGTTCTGAATTTGGGCAGAGAAGCATAATCACAAATCCATTTTCCTATAGCAGGTGACCTCTTACTGTGTCATAGCTGACTACTATTATTTTTATACTAAAGAGAAGGATACCTTTCCTTTTCCCCAAATGTGGTTAAAATATAGTTATATAGTTCAACAAAGTTGAATTATTATTATTATTAAGGTTTCATATTTTTAGAGCAGTTTAAGGTTCACAGCAAAATTTAGGGGAAGCTACAAAAATTTCCCATATGTCCTCTGCCCCCACACAGCCTGTACCCAGTTCAACAAAACTATAATAAATATGGTGATATAACACAAGAGATAAAAATAAATATAGGGACAAATGCATGCACAGAATATCTCCTTATAAAAAGAGATTTGCTGGAACCAAACACACACACACACACACACACACACACACACACACACACATTTTTTATCTTTCCTTTAAAACAAAAAAGCAGCTTCCCTACAAAGTAAATGAATTCTCTGTCATTTGAGAGATTAAAAAAAGTCTGTGAAAGAATATGTATTTCTGGCACAGGGACTAGGAAATGTGGACCAATACTCCTACCATGAACAAATAGAAAAACTAATCAAAATATATTTTAAAAATCCACCATGAACAAATAGAAAAACTAATCAAAATATATTTTAAAAATCCACCGTGAACAAATAGAAAAACTAATCAAAATATATTTTAAAAATCCACTTGTATCAAAAAGCAAACAAGGCACTGAAAAATTATGAATCTGAGATCCTGAAGAAGAGAAAAAACAGAAAGAGGAACTTAGTATTTGGAAAATGCCAAAAGATGAGTGAGAAGTTGAGAAGCTGAGTAGAAATTCTGATAATTCCATGGGGCTAGGAGTGACAGAATGGGTGTCAAGGAAGCAATGCTTATAAATACCTCCAGTAAGAGCTACACTCTGGGAGTAAGAATGTCCTGTAGATTCTCTGGCTCTCCAGGGTAATGATGTCCAACTTCAAAAAATCTTGCTTCTTAATAATTGGATTGGGCTCATGGAAGGTTATTAGTTCTAGATACATATCCCTTTGGAAGAAGAGAAGACTTAATACTAGTCTTAATGAAATACAATTTATATTACTAAACCCAAAATAAAAAGGCATACAAGAGAAAGAAAATATTTTTTTAGGGGTGCCTGGGTAGCTTAGTCAGTTAGGTGTCCAACTTTGGCTCAGGTCACAATCTCACAGCTCTTGAGTTCAAGCTCCACATTGGGCTCTGTGAAGACGGCTAAGAGCCCGGAGCCTGCTTTGGATTCTGTGTCTCCCTCTCTGCCCCTCTCCTCCTCGTTCTCTCTCTCTCTCTCTCTTTCTCTCTCTCTCTCTCTCTCAAAAATAAGTAAACGTTAACAATTTTTAAAATATGCGGTACCTAGGTGGCTCAGTCGGTTGAGCATCTGACTTTGGGTCAGGGTGTGATCTTGCTGCTTGTGAGTTTGAGCCCTGCATTGGGCTCTGTGCTGACAGCTTGCAGATAGGAGTCTGGGGCCTGCATGATTCTGTGTCTGTTTCTCTGCTCCTCCCTCGCTTCACTCCCTCAAATATAAATAAACGTTAAAAAGTTTTAAAAAAAATAAAGGAAAATATGGGGGCACCTGGGTGGCTCACTTGGTAGAGCATGTGACTCTTGATCTCGAGGTTGTGAGTTCAAGGTCCAAGTTGGGCAGTGAGATTACTTTTTACAAAAAAAGGAAAATATAGATATTAAAGCATTCACACAAAGGAGTCAGGTAATGGAAAATAATATTTTGAATATGTTTCAGATAGTGGCATTACACACTGACTTTAATATAAGTATTCTGAATATTTTCAAAGAAACAGATATAATTGAGAACCTCTGAAAAGAAATAGTGTTTAAGAAAATGGAAATGTATGCCCTGAAAAACACAGTAATGAAATTTATGAATGCAAAAGATAGGTTTCACAATAGATCACAAACACCTAAAGATATCATTAACAAAATGGAAGATAGGTCAGAACACTGCATAGAGAAAGAATAACAGTGAATAAAAGTGATAGAAAAAGCACAAAACATGATAAACCTAGGGATACAGTGATGAGATCTACCATGTATATAACTGGAGTGTCAGAAAGAGAACATGTGGAAAGCCATAGATGCAATTTTCTAAATCATTAGAAAGTTATTAAAACAATAATTCAAGAATAACTATAAATGTCAAGTAAGATAAATACAGAAAAAAATTGCACCTGACACATCATAGTAGAGCTGTAGATAAGAATAGGAAAAGGTGAAAATCTTATAAGCAGTCAAAGATAGATTAAAGTTAAAGAAGAAATAACTAGAGAATAAACCTCTCAACAGAAAACAAAAAAAATCTGGGGCGCCTGGGTGGCTTAGTTGGTTAAGGGTCCGACTTTCGCTTGTGTCGTGATCTCGCGGTTCGTGGGTTCAGGCCCCTTGTCGGGCTCTGTGCTGACTGCCAGCTCAGAGCCTGGAGCCTGTTTAGTCTGTGACCCCCTCTCTCTCTGACCCTCCCCTGCTCACGCTGTCTCTCTCTCTCTCCTAGAAAAAAAAAAATTAAAAAAAGAAAACAAAAAAAATCTAAGAAGAGAATTGTATTAGTTACCTATTGGTGCATAACAAATTGCCCTATACTTAGTGGCTTAAGGCAACAAACATGTATTAATTCATAGATTCTGTGGTTCAACAGTCTAGAAGTAGCATAGCTGGGTGGTTCTGGGTAGGGTTCTCTCAAGAGACTGCATTGAAACTGTCTACCAACATGCAAGCTGTCTCAAGACTCAACAAGGGTGGAGCAGTAGGGGTAGGGATCCATTCCCAGACTCATTGAGGTGACTATTGGCAGGTCTTAACAGATCTTCCAAGCTTCCTCACATGGTTGACTTCAGGCCTCTTTCCCGAAGTGCCATATGGAGTACTTCATAGGCTGCCTGAGTGTCATCCTGACATAACAGTTGGCATTTCTCTTTCCAAGGCAGTCTTACAACATGGCAGCTGGTTTCTCTCGGAGTGGAGAGCACACCCACATGGAAGTCATAGTCTTTCCATGAGTGAATGACCAAAGTGACATCCATCTCATCACTTGTACTGTAATTCGGTTGCTAGAATCAAGTCACTAGGTTTGCTTTGTGCTTTCTTGATAGAGCATCATCCAAGTGTTATGTGGAATTACTGTTGCTATACAATAATTACAAATTATCCCTAACTTGGTGTTTTAAAATAACCATTTTATTTGACTCATTTTTGGATCATGAAATAGAGATGAGCTCAGGTGAGTGCTACACCTCAGCTGGGTTGTTTGGGGATCGAACATCTACTTGTAAGAGGTTTACCATTCACATGATGGGTACTTCAGTGCTTGTTGGTCTCTCCACATAATGTGCCACCCCGTAGGGCCAGTCCACATGGCTTGCACTTCTTACAACACACTAGTGTCAGATAATCACATTTCTTACATGATGTCTGGTATCCACGAGACAGGAAAGGGAAGCTGTCTAGCCGGCCAAGGGATGTACCCAAAACTGCGTGACATCACTTCCATGGTGTTTGTGTGTTACGGTAGTTAGAGCCAACCCAGTCAGTTCCATGTGGTCGTGAAATAAATGTCACCTCTTGATTAAGAATTAGGAAAGTCACATTTCAGGAGAAGCTTGTGGTTTGGGAGATGATATTGCTGCCATCTTTGAGATAATGCAGTCTTCCAGTCAGTTCTCTGGCCAAAACCACTCACATCCCATCTACATGCAAAATACACTTTACCTGTCCCTGCAAATTTTATCCCATTATGGTACAGAGGTTATATTTTACTGGGTTCAATCTTTGTTTTGAAGCCATTTCTCAAATTGACAATCTTTTGCTATCTGAAGCTAATTATAGCTCTTTTATATAGCCTCAAAATTCAGATTGAAAAGTGACGAGTTCCTTCCTTATTTCATCTCTTTCCAGCCATATTGCATTATACACAACCAGAAAAAAACAGTTGGCCTTTCCAAGAGTCTGCCTTAACATCTGCTAAACAATTCTCCAGTTCATAGACACAGTTTTACTTTACAGAAACATAGTTTCTGAGGACCAGGAACCTGGAAGCGCCTCACATGGATGGTTCTGGCTCAGTGTTTCTCACGAGGCTACACTGAAGATGTCAGTAGGGTGGCGGTTATATGAAGGGGTGACTGGAGCTGGGGGATCATCATCCCAGGTGGCTCACTCACACAGCTCTTGGCAAAATTCTTCCACTCAGCACTGGGTGCTGCTGAAGCTGTCAGTTTCACAGGACAGCCTGGGAATCCTTCTACCATCGCAGCTGTCTTCCTTCAGGGTAAGTGACTCAAAAGAAAGAGCAAGAAAGAAGCCACAGTTCTTTTATGACTTAATCTGTGAAGTCATACATCTTCATTTTACTCTGTGAGAAACAAATCACTGTTTAGCTCACAATCAAGGAGGGAAATTAAGCTCCACCTCTTGATGGAGTTGGGGGGTGGGTGGGAAATATCCAAGAATTTATGGACATATTCTAAAAGTACTACATCTGAATTAACTCTGACAACAGTTTTGCTGAATTTTCCACCAGTAGGTAACACAACTCATCTGTTCTTCCGTCTCCAATGACACTTTTCTCATTATCTTTCCCTGCCACACACTGTCTGTTTGAGGTCTCTCACACTGCTACCCAACATTTGGTTCCAAATATAAAGGCACATGTTTTCCATTTCTGTTATAACAAAAAAATCTACTTTAGGTATCAAATTTTGGGTTAGATATATTTTCCTGAGCCACGAACCATTTCAAGCTATTAGTGGCGTAAAATAGCAACTATTTGCTATATGTGAGCATCCTGTGGATCAGATATTTTGTTGGGGCATAGTAAGGAGGCGCCTCCCCTCCACGAAATGGGGGTCTCACCTGGAGTTGCCGATATGGCTGGAGATGACTGCTATGGCTTGATGGGAGCAATATGTCTTGGGCCATAATTTTGGGTGTGAGTTGGGTTTTTCAGTTCTCTTCTGTGGGCTCTGCCAAAGTTAGAAACACAAGACAGGTTCTTTTTACATGTTCAGTGCCTGGATTAGAATGGCTAAAATAACCGGGCCTGGTCAGGCATCTTGTTTTCTCTCTCTAAGTGACCTCTCTGCAGAGCCTGGGAGTCTCACAGTGACTAGAATTCTTTTATGGTACTTACTTCCACAAGGATCATCTTAAGAAACTCAGGTAGAAGTTGCAAGGATTGATATGACTTAATCTCAAAAGTCACTAAGCATCACTCCCTCTGCATTCTCTTGATTGTACAGGGCCAACCCCAAATCACTGTGGAAGGGGACCACACAAAGGTGCAAAGACCAAGAGCCTTGATTCATTTGGGAACCATAATTGGAAACTCGCTACCACAGACCCCTACTGGTTATATATGTGCTTACTGACTTTTAGAATACACTTTTTATTCTCTACCCAAAGTACATTTCCTGAAGCACAATTTTTATCTGCATCAGTGGGGTAAATAAAGTTTATTGCAATAGTTTGCACATGTAAATAAATTGGAATGGGTTTCATAAGGCATAATGATACCCAATAAAGTAGCTAATATTATCTTCATTTCTCCAAACCAATAAGTTTGTGGGTTTTTTTAAGCACCAAAGAGCAATTTTATGGGCATTGCTTATTCATTTAAGAACTTTAAATACTGCTCCTTGTACATTCCTCTGTGGTCCTAGAGCTTATGTATTTATTCTTTAAGAATTGGTGTCATTTTTAATTATACAATTTCCTCCCATCACAAAAATGTAGGGGAAAGCATTACACTGAGTAGGTAGTCAATATGTTTGTTGGTTTTACTATTTGTATAGACAATTATGTATTAATATGCATACATTTCAACAAGCTTGTGCTAAATACCTATTTTATGCTGGGCTCTGCATGGTATTTTTATGAAAGTGTACGTCCTTTCAACAGCTCCATAACCCACCCCTCTCCCCTCCTCATGATCTTGCTTCCTGGCTGCAGGGCTTGGAGTACCACTCAGGCTAATTGAAGTTCAAAAGCACTGATAGTCATTTAAATATAGTCATTTTATATCTAGCAATTTTCTCTGAACTGTCCCTGAGACAGGTATAAGATTTTAAAATTTTTATGGCAGTAGAATAGAATACATTCTAATTTCCTTTGAAGTAAGAATAGCAGCATAAAAGGTAATTCACAATGTACAATCTTTAATAAATATTCTTCCCTTCTTTTCCTTCTTCCCTTGCTCCCTTCCCTCCCTTTCTCCTTCTTTTCTCTATCAAATGATATGTAAAAAATATACAGGATTGCCAAAAATGTCACCTTCTCTGTGAGGTTTTCTCTGGTCTACCAGAGGACCTCTAAAAGAGGTTTTATTCCGGTCATCATTTCTTAAGTGACATCTTCCCTTAATGACAAACACATTACTTTCTTTGTCTCTTTTGCCACACTTACCACAATCTATAAGCTTATTTATTGTTTTCTTGTTTCCTTTTCCCTCTTGAAATAGAAGATCAAGAAGAATAGACACATTGTGGGTCTAGTTTCCCACTGGATCCTTAGTGCCTGGTCTAAAGATAGCAATAAATAAAGATCTGTTGCATAATTAGTGAAATAAATTATTCCATGTGTGGGGGCCTGGGTAGCTCAGTTGATTAAGCTTCTGACTCTTGGTTTTGGCTCAGGTCATGATCTCACAGTTCGTGAGTTTGAGTTGAGTCCCATGTAGGGCTCTGCACTGGCAGTGTGGAGCTGGCTTGGGATTCTCTCTCTCCCTCTCTCTTTGCCCCTCCCTACTCTCTCTCTCTCTCTCTCTCTCTCTGTGTGTCTCAAAATAAATAAATAAGGATTAAATTAAAAAAAATATTGCACGTGGCACCACAGAACCTAAGCATTGCAGTGTCCATTTCTGGGCATTGTGGATACCTCCCCAGTACACGCTTTCCTTTCTTTTGGCAACTACCGCTGTTTTCATAAAAGTTTCCATACTTCATCTTCACACTCCAAATGTTTTAGGGGAAACCAACTCTACTCCTAACTCAGACATGTGGCAGATGAGCCAGGAAAAGGAATTCAATGAATGACATTCCCCAGGCTGCAGTGAGAATAGTTTTTGATCCAGTGAATGAATGAGGAAGTCTAGGAAGGAATTTATTCACTGGTAAGTAATAAGAGATATACATTTTGTGTGGCTTGCAACTTACACATTGTAGTTGAGCATCCATCATTAAGAAAAAGAGTGTACCAATGATTTCTACCAGACTTGAGCCAATGGTCAGCTCTTAGATCTCGGCAGCAGTTGACATGCTCTGTGGGAGACACTACTATGCATCACATAGAAGACTACTCAGAAAATGGGGCACCTGGGTGGCTTAGTCGGTTAAGCGTCCGATTTAGGCTTAGGTCATGATCTCGCAGTTCCTGGGTTCGAGCCCCGCATCAGGCTCTGTGCTGACTGCCAGCTCAGAGCCTGGAGCCTGTTTCAGAGTCTGTCACTCGCTCTCTCTCTGACCTCCCATGCTCACGCTGTCTCTCTCTCTCTTAGAAATAAATAAAACATTAAAAAAAAAAAGACTATTCAGAAATAAGGATTTATTTTACCAGCTTCGAGGATGCTGGCTATCATCCTCTTCAGGGATTACCTCAGCTGAAGATAGCTTCCTTGGCTATTTCGTGGAGCAGTCCACATTTAATGACACAAAGATGTGGAAGTATAAAGGCTTGATCCTCCTTGCTTGAATTCCCAACTTCTCTGAGGATCCTTCCAACCTTGGTACTCCTTTCAAGGTCAGGAGAAGCCTCCAGAGAGACTGCATTGTAGCTTGGTTTCTTCCTCTGTCAAGACCTGTTTTCTTTTTCCTCCAACATGTGCCAATCCCAAGCACATCCCTTTAGAGACATTTTTCTTTTTCTTTAAAAAAATTTTTTTTGTGTTTAATTTATTTCTGAGAGAGAGAGAGAGACAGCATGAACAGGGGAGGGTCAGAGAAAGAGGGAGACACAGAATCCAAAACAGGCTCCAGGCTCTGAGCTGTCAGCATAGAGCCTGATGGGGGCTTCAAACCCACGAACCATGAGATTATGACCTGAGCCGAAGTTGGACACTTAACTGACTGAGCCACCCAGGCGCCCCTAGAGACATTTTTCATACTAACATCTAATACACCAAAATATGTCACCTAGAAGACAGCCTAATGAAGTAGAAACTCAGCTGTCTTCCCTCTACCCCAAACAGAATGTTTTTACTTTTTTTTAGATTTATTAATCTTCCCTTAGTATTACAACCTTCAGAGTTCTAGTATACCTGCCATTTTGAACTTTGCTGACTTTCATAGGTAGTTGATATAAGCAAAAGAAACAAGTAATCATATTTTTACTCAAGATTAGAGGTAAAAAATATATGAAAATAATTATATATGTATATATAGCATTTTCCCAACATTTATTAATTCTAAGAGTTAGTTCTTTGCCCAAAACAGTTAGATTTCCTTTTTTTCTATTAAAAAAGAATACCTAAGTATTGAAGTTTCATTTTAAAGTTTCTTAAATTATTCAAGAAAATACCTCCCATTATTTAACCTTTGCTGCATTTTTTAATCTTTTTCTTCTTATGTATATATAATTAAATTTTAGATACATTTGACATTTATAGAATAGTTGGTTTAGTTTTAGATATGAAGTTTCACCTTAAATTTACTTAAACATTTTTTTAATTAAAAAATTAATATAATTTATTGTCAAGTTGGCTAACAACACAACCAAGCGTGCTCTTGTTTTTAGGAGTAGATTCCCACAATTCATTGCTTACCTACAGCACCTAGTGAAAGTAATTATAGTTTATATTTTACCCACATTTAAAATAGATGTAGAATTTACCATTCCTCAATATATTTTGCAGAAAACAAACCCTCTGAGCTCAAACAAGATAACTTAAACTGGAATCAACATTGCATTCCAACATTACTTTGTGATGTTAAAATTTCCAATCAGGGTGTCTGGGTAGCTCAGTTGGTTGAGCCACTGACTTTTGATTTCAGCTCAGGTCATGATTCCATGGTTCATGGGTTCAAACTCCATGTTGGACTCTGTGCTGAGAGCATGGAGCCTGCTTGGAATTCTCTCTCTCACTCTCTCTCTCTCTCTCTCTGCCCCTCCCCTGTGCTATCTCTCTCTCTCTATCTCTTTCTGTCTCTCTCTCCAAAAATACATAAACAAACAAACACAAAGTTTCTACTTAAGTTATAAGCACTGCCTGAGAATCTTCCTGACATTCAAAAGCTCTCTGTGTGCCTTATAACTTGAATCTCTAAAAAGGTAAGGTGACTTCATTCCAGAATTCTTGAATGTTACATTTTGTTTTTGCTTTTTAAAATCCTTATTT
This sequence comes from Crocuta crocuta, assembly GCF_008692635.1. Taxonomy (NCBI): domain Eukaryota; kingdom Metazoa; phylum Chordata; class Mammalia; order Carnivora; family Hyaenidae; genus Crocuta; species Crocuta crocuta. The sequence continues at coordinate 8,686,530 of NW_027531334.1, forward strand.
ATTTATTTTTTGAGTGAGAGAGAGTGCACATGGGTGTGCGTGCAGAAGTAGGGGAGGGACAGAGAGAGAGGGGGAGAGAGAATCCCAGGCAGGCTCAGTGCTGTCAGTGCAGAGCCTGACACTGACATGGGTTTCCATCTTACCAACTGTAAAATCGTGACCTAAGCCAAAATCAAGAGTGAGACACTAACTGTCTGAGACACTCAGGTGCCCCCTGAATGTTACATTTTGAATTAACATTTGTGTCATTGTTATTATTCTTGGTGAAAAATGAAATGTGGAGAGAGACAAGACAGTGTGTATTTGTCAAGCTGCATATCTTAAAAGCCAGAAAAAAATGTAACACATTTTGTTAATCATTCATTTATTGGTCCAATTATTATTGGTTTGAGTTGGACAGGATTTGATAAGCGAAAGATTGGTTTTTAGTGAAATAAACTGTAGTCTTTGCATTTCTGGATAAAGAAGTACGGTTTAAGAAAATCTTGGACTGTGTGCCAGGAGACCAGATTCAAGTTATGTCACTTTCTAGCAGCATGAACTTATCAAGTTACTTAATCTCTTTTAGGGTCATTATTTTCATCTGATATTATGGAGGAAATACAATACCGTTTGGGGGACATATATCCAGAAGTGGGACTACTAGATCATATGGTAGTTCTATTTTTAATTTTTGAGGAACCTCCATACTGTTTTCCATAGCAGCTGCACCATTTTACATTCCTGCCAATGGCTCATACTTCTTCACAACCTCATGAACATTTATCTTTTTTTGTAGGGGAGATGTGAGGTGATATCTCATTGTGGTTTTGATTTGTGTTTTTCTGATGATTAACGATGTTGGGCACCTTTTTATATACGTCTCAGCCATTTGTTTGTCTTCCTAGGAGAAATGTCTATTCAAGTCCTTTGTCCATTTTTAATAGAGTATTTTGAATCTTGTTGGTAGGTTAATTTGTAATAATTCCTTATATATTTTGGAAGTTAACTTCTTATTAAACATTCGTTCACAAATATTTTCTTCCATTCTGTAAGTTACATTTTTGCTCTGTTGATTATTTCCTTTGTTGTGCAGAAGATTTTTGCAACATAATTCAAAGTAGTCAAGATATGGAAACAGCTTACATGTTCATTGACAGACAAATGGATAAAGAAAATGTGGAATATACATACAATGAAATATTACTTAGCCATAAAATAAAAGGGAATTATAACATTTGCAACATCAAATATGGACCCGAAAGATATTATACTAAGTGAAATAAAATAGCTAAAGAAGGACAAATACTGCTATGATGCCATTTATATGAGCTATCTAAAATAGTCCAACTCACAGAAGCAGAAAATAGATTAGTGGTTGCCAGGAACTGGGGGAGGGGGAAAGGGAAGTTGTTCAATGAGTATAATCTAGTTATGTAAGATGAATATGCTCTAGAGATCTGCTGTATAGTATATTGCCTATTGGTGACGATAACATTGGCCACTTAAAAACTTGTTAAGAGGTGAAGTCTTGGATGGAGCTAGAATGTATTGTGCTAAGTGAAATAAGTCAATCAGAGAAAGACAAATACCATTTGAGTTCACTCATATGTGGAATTTAAGAAACAAAACAGATGAACATATGGGAAAGGCAGGAAAAGAGAAGAGAGGGAAAAAAAAACACAAGAAACTCTTAATGATGGAGAACAAACTATGGGTTGACAGAGGGAGGAGGGTGGGAAATAGGCTAAATGGGTGATGGGTACAAAGGAGGATACTTGGGGTGAGCACTGGGTGTTGTATGTAAGTGACAAAACACTGAGTTCTACTCCTGAAACCAACATTGCACTATATGTTAACTAACTAAAATTTAAATTTATAAAAAGAGAAACTAAAAAGAAAAGAGGGTAAGTTTATGTTAAATATTTTTATCAAACACACAAAGAAGCAAAGAAACTTTTGCAAGTGTTGGATATATTTATTACCTTGATGGTGGTGATGATATTATGAATGTATGCAAATAGCCAGCAGGTAAATGAAAAGTGCTAATATCACTAATCATGTAACCACCAAGGAAATGCAAGTTCATCAAGTTATGTACAGATTTTTGTATATCGATTGCATTGCATTAAATATATTGCATATAAATAAATATGTTGCAACAAAGCTAAAAATATGATAATGCACATAAAAGTACTTTGAAAACTGAGACAAATTTCACACATTTAAGACATCACCACTATGTTAACATTATAATAAAATATATGTACCAGTTGGGCACTAGTTTATAAGTAACAAAATCTGATTAGGATAAATTTAAGCATAAAGATAAGCTTTTGGAAGGCTATTGAATACATCATAGGAACAATGGGAAGTCTTGAGAATTGAGTTCAGGAATGGGGGACTTTAGGAAATAGGAAGCCCAGTTAGGGCCACATTCCAAAAATAATCTGGTGAACATAATACCATTGGCACCACCAACTTACTCCATCTTTGTCAGTAGCTCGCCACTGCACTAGGACACCACTGCGGCCATGGTCAATGTTACAGAAACCATCTTTAGATGAGTAATTCACATTTCAAAATATATGACAGTCTGAACTTTAGTCATGGGTCTGCATCCTACCTGCTAGGGTCAGAAGAAGGTCTCTTAGCCCAATTCTGGTTTTGCAACAGAAATCAGAGTTCACCAAGTTTCTCTAGATAGGGACGAGTTACATCAATAGTATTTTTTAATAAAGCTTGGATAAAGGGCTATCCAGAGACAAGGGAAACTCCCCATCAAGTTTTCAATAGGCATCACTCGACATTAATTACCTCTACAGAAGAATAACCTTGGCTAACAAATAGTGATAGAAACTATGCTATAGCTGTTAATCTATATCTGTAATAATTGCTTTTACAAGAATAAAAGCCAAATAACAAAGCTGGCAAGGATAAGGTAAAAAACACAAAAGAAAGAAAAATGCCTTTATAATTATACAGAGTATTGAATTACTAGTGAGAAGGAAGGAAAATGCACAGTTCTAGTCAGACAATGGTAATTATTTCAAATGCACATTATGTGGGTAATTTGTGAAAATGAGCTAAATCACTTATTAATTATATATTCAATGGGCTAATTTTCAACTTTTCAGAAGAAAGTATACATTTATTCTTTATGAAACCCTGAACATTATTTATAGTCTTTAGTAATAACTTGAAAATGAATATTACTGTCATAGCATTTTCTTCTTGCTGATCTATGTGAAGATTTTCATTCCAAATTTCAACTTTGTTGACTTATTGTATGGTCATTGGAATTTTTCTTATGCCATGAATAGCAGAAAATTAGAATAATATTTCAGTTTTACAAGATGATGAAAGTTATCTTTGGAAGATATTATCAGAATATGAATATATATTTATACATATAAATTCATTTCTATGCTTTATGACAACTTTCTAAGTCAAAAAATTATCTCTCACTGAACAAAGAATTCTGTATAGAGGGACAGAAGGTAGTGTGTTGAGAAGAGGGATTAGAGGGGTGCCTGGGTGACTCAGTTGGTTGAGCGGCCGACTTCAGCTCTGGTCATGATCTTACGGTTCATGGGTTCAAGCCCCGTGTCGGGCTCTGTGCTGACAGCTCGGAGCCTGGAGCCTGCTTCAGATTCTATGTCTCCCTCTCTCTATGACCCTCACCTGCTCACACCCTGTGTCTCTCTGTCTGGAAAATAAATAAACATTAAAAAAAAAGAGAGAGAGAGAAGAAGGACTAGATTATAGACTATGAGGAGGGCAAAGAGAGGCATAGATTACTTCATGTTTTCTTTTGAGAAAGCTCAACGCAAATTATAAAATTTGTCTTTGGTCTAGTATTTCTATGTTGATTCACCATGAAGAAACAGGTGAAGTGTTAGGAATAACTTTTTACTAGGTTTTTTATGTGTGATGAGAACTCAGTGTCATACAGACAAAAGACTTAATCCCACTATACTTCCTTTTACAGTGATTCCATAAATTGAAAAAAGCATATATTGGCCCTGGAGTCCATTTATGTTTATGAGTGTGACTCCAGGAGAAGCAAGGGTGACTGATCCGTTTCCTGGTTTGTCACCGCTGAAGCTGGTGCTCTATCACATCTCCCGGGCATTCTCCGGAGAGAGAGCCCGCCTGCAGCTTCAGCGGGAAGTTTCCATTACACCTACGGCTCCCTTGACCACTTGTGACTCAGTGTCTGAGTGATTAATCTGACCCCGTGAGTGGAGAATAACAAAAGTGCTGGGGAGTACGACCCAGGAGCGCTCTCAACCAGTGAGGGTTTGTGGTCTGTGGACAAAATCCCCAGCTCCGGGCCCTTTGGGTCTGGGAATTCTGAGGTGTGCTCGATATGAGACTCAGTGAGGCTCAGCCTCAGTTGCTCATAGTGGTAACTCTGTCATTAACACACACTTTCTGCCTCTCCTGCCTCCCTTTCCTGACTTACTTCCCCCCCCCCTTCATTGTGCTTTCTGGGATCACCTCTCTTATGGCACCCAAATTCTTTCTTTGGGTCTGCTTTTATTTTTCTGCCTAATATAAATGTCCACTTAATATTTTTCAAGTTTATTTATTTATTTCGAGAGAGACAGAGACAATGTAAGCAGGGGAGGATCAGAGAGAGAGAGAAAGAGAGAGAGAGAGAGCAGAGGGAATCCCAAGCAGGTTTTGTACTGTCAGCACATGGCCAGTCTTGAACTCACGAAACGTGAGATCATGACTTGAGTCAAAACCAAGAGTCATGCTTTACCTGACTGAGCTACCCAGGTGCCTCTGAATTTTGTTTCTTAAAAAGCCAACAGTGTCACTTTTCTGGATATCTACAGTTGAGCAAGGAGGAACGAGTCTCTGCTACCTGCCTGCATTTGTGAAAAGCTAAAACTCTCTGATTATTGCCTGTATTCTTATCACAGAGGCTGTGGTCTGCTCTGGTGACAGCTTCTTTCTCTTATGTCTGCCATGATTTGAGGCCCTCTCTCCCAGAATAGGCACAAAGGAATATATGAATGAAATCCATTTATTAAGCCATGGGAAGTAATGGCTTCATCGATCTCAATTGTTTCTGATGGATTACAATAGTTGCTTCCTGCTAATGATATTTTTCTCGGATGTTTTCTTTATGACTAGTTTTAATAATTACCTGTGTAAATGGGACTTAAAATACTGCGATTCCATGGTCCACAAAGCCCATTATCTCTCGCCCTTCTCTTTCCTCTGTCCAGTCCATCCCAACATTCCAGCTTCCATGAAATCAGTGACTTTGCTTGTTTTGTTAACTTTTCTATCCTTGACACAACAATGGCAACAAAAAGTACTTAGCCAACAGTAAATGCTTCATAAAGGTTTGTCAATGAATCAATTAAATCAGCTCAGTTACCGGGTGGCCTTACTGACTTGGGCAAAGTGATTAACCTCTCTGTGGCTCAGTTTTCTCATATAAAAAATGGAGATTATAAAAGTCCTTCCCTTAAATAATTATTCTGAGGTGTGAATGAGATTCTATCTGTAACATATTCAGGGTAGGACCTGACACATAATAAATACTCCAAAAGCATAGCTTTTATTATTATTATAATTTTTACAGTTGCTATTCCTTTAATGTGTATTTATTGAGGAATGACTATATGACAGACATTGTTAGGTGTTGGGATTACAGCAGTGAAATATACATGCAAAGTTGCTATGCTCATGAGATTGTAGTATAACAAGTGTGATAAACAGATAATACCTATATAAATATTTTAGTGTAAAGAAATTAGACATTTTTTCTATGGATACTAAAGAACTATGCAAAGTATAAATCAGGGAATGGCATCTTTTAAAATCTTTTTTTTAAAGGAATTTGAGGAATGTGTACTTAAATCTTCCACTTCTTTACATTTGTAGTAGTAGTACTGGCAGCATAGGGATTTATTTATTTTTAAGTTTATTGATTTTGTGTGAGAGAAGGGTGAGGAGGAAGGGACAGAGAGAGAGGGAGAGAGTGAGGGAAGCCCAGGCAGGCTTCATACTGTCAGTGCAGGGCCCAGTGAGGGGCTTGAACTTATGAACCGTGAGATCATGACCTGAGCAAAACTCAGACGCTTAACTGACTGAGCCACCCAGGCGCCCCAGGGAATAGCATCATTGAAAAAGCACTTTTTCATTGCTTCATCAACAATATAATGATAGATTAATTGGAGGAAAATATTGAAGATGGGATGATTTATTAAGAAACTACCACAATGTCTCAAGAAAAAGATAGTAACAGTAGTAAGATGAATGCATCTGAGACAATTTTCTGGATTGGAGCTGGGTGGAGGGCCAATCAATAACTGACAGGGAAATACAAGAAGAGGTGGAGAAAGAAGTTTAAGATAAGTAAGTGTTCACTAAGATCTATGGAGAAAAATCTTTGCAAAAGAACCGAGAGCAAGCAGGAGTTAGAGAAGCTGAAACAGTTCTTGGAGGTTTGCAGAAAGTTGTAAGAGCAGAAGATTTGTGCCTTTATCTGGAATGGTGAGTTAAGAAGATAGACAAGTTGGAAGTTAGGATGCAAGGGTGAATCAGGACTCATGATGTAGCTATGGAGAGGGAGATTCCTCAGAGGAGAAGAGACAGAAAAGATCAGGAACATTTTCCGAGTATTTTCAAAAAGTGATGTCTCTCCTTATATCAAGGCTGTTGCTGCCATCACTTCTGTTTTCATAGTGACTCAATCTCCAGTTCTACCCAGGATGCTTCTTTCCAGCTCTCAAAGGGCAGCCAAGAATCTTAATGTCTCTGTTTGGTTATACGACAGTCACCTGACTCTGGATAAGATACTCATGTTCCGTGAAATCAAACAATGCCTTCCAACCTTTTTGTTTTCTTTTTAATCTCTAAAAGATGAGGATTGTTCCCTTTAACATAAACATAGTACCATAATCACACTTTAAAATAATAACTATTTAATGTCATTAAATATGTAGCCAGTTTAAACTTTTTTTTTTTTTCCTTTTTTGGCCTTTGTGACTCATCCCTTCCTTGTTTCAGGAATATATCAGCTCTAAATTTTTATTATTTCCAGACTTGGCTTTCTTTCTTTGCCAAGTTAAAAGACAAATAAAAAGTTGGGTTTTCATAAAGGTTCTCCCACTCCTTCGGGGATTTAAACAAAATACCACAAACTAAAATCATCTGAAACAACCAGTTTCTATGATCCTGAAATGTAAACATGTCAGCAAAATCAAATATGGCTCAGATATATGTAGCTCAAATATATTGAGACCTAAAATACATGCTGGAGTGTGCCTGCTTTCTAAGGGAAGAAAGGGCATTGCAAGTTCATAACTAAATGAAAGACTTCAATAATTTGAATGTATTTCCCAGGAGCCAGAGGGCTGAAAAGTTTTCTACACAAGACTTGCGCAAGCCTCTAGATTAGGAAAATTAAATATTTTAGAAATCGAAGTGGTTGTTCTTGTACCAAGATGAAACAGCCTATGAGAAATGTCTACTTTGTGGTAGTTGCTCTGTCAGGACTTCACATATGTGAAATAATCCTCGCGTAACTGTATAAAGTAGAGATTATCAAGCTCACGTGGATTTGTAAGGCAAGGTTATCGAATGTGCCCAAGATTACCTAACTAATAGGTAGATTTACTCGCAGGCAGGTTAGCCTTTAAAATTCATTATCTTAAGAGACTCTTAAACATAGACAACAAACTGAGGGTTGCTGGAGGGGTTGTGGATGGAGGGATGAACTAAATGGACAAGAGGCATTAAGGAGGACACTTGTTGGGATGAGCACTGGGTGTTATATGTAAGTGATGGGTTCTACTCCTGAAATTATTATTGCACTATATGTTAACCAACCTGGATGTAAATTTAAAAAATTAGTTAAAACATTTTTAAATGCATTGAAAAGGAAACCATATTTGTGACAAATATTTTAAAACATGAGGTTTAGCCATGGTTCAATGTTTAATGAAATGAGGAATCCAAATGAATGTGTATCATAGAGTTCAATGTCGTTAAAACATTTCTATCTCTATGTATTGATATGAATATCAAGATTGAAAAAATACCAGAATTTTAAAAGAAAAAAAATTAAATAAAATGCATGCTATCTATGACTGTAACATGCTGCCTCTTTTGGGTGTAGTCAAGGGGAGTTATCACCTGTCAAAAGAGGAGAAAAACCAAATTCGAGACATACCTATGTAAACATGATGCCAAGCTGTCGTCTATGGAGAAGCAGTGCCCTGGGCACTCCAATGGCAACTGAAGTAAAACATGTAATCTTAGAGCAGCCGTGCCATTGCTCGAATTTGGTCATAGTTAACTGTCTTATGCACATACATGTCGTTAAATTTTCCCTTTAAATCCACTCTCTGTATCAATTGGAGTTCAGCCAGAAAAACAGAGCCACAATTATATGAATCAGGGACTTAATGATATTAATTAAAATAATTAATTTTATTACTTAGACCTTACACTCATATGTGACAATCCAGGAAAGTAAAGGTCTAAAGTGAGGGGGGAGATGGGTTGCCAGGGTGGCTCAGTCGATTAAGCGTCTGACTTCAGCTCAGGTTCATCTCACAGTTCATGGGTTTGAGCCCTGCGTCAGGCTCTGTACTGACAGCTCAGAGCCTGGAACCTGCTTCAGATTCTGTGTCTCCCTCTCTCTCTGCCCCTCCCCCTGCTCATGCTCTCTCTCTCTCTCTCAAATAAATAAACATTTAAAAAAATTTAAATGAGGGTGTTTAAATTTAAATTTAAACACCGATCATTCCAGCAGATACACAGGCATAGGTACTCAATCAGAACTTGCAGGATAAGGTTGCCAGATTTCACAACTAAAAACAGACAACATAGAGTTAATTTGAATTTCAGATCAATGACACATAATTTTTATGTCCTGTGCAATATATGTGACATACTAAATGTTTTTTCATTGTTTGCTTAAAGACAAATTTAACTGGGTGTCCTGTATTTTATCTGGCAACAGAATAGCGGGAACATCTGAGAAGCCAATATGTTTGTGTCTGCAGTAAGACCTTAGGAGGGAGGTTTGTGATGTATCTATGGAAACAGCTGCCAGTTCTGCCAGTTCTGTGGCTACACAGCTAAGTTTCTAGTGGTGGACGTGGGGCAACTATTGGTCAACAGGGTCAGGAAGAGGAGCGGGATACAGAGCAAAGGAGGGCAAGGACATCTGGGACCAGCTGGCTCCTGTATCGTGGACTGACGTGATATCTAACCAGAAATGCCTCTGGAGAATGAGGATTTCTGCTTCACAGCTGCTTCCCAAATTGCACCGGGACCTCTCGGGCCACACAGGGACGGAGGTTCTGGGAGAGGCAATTTCTAGTCTTGCTCAAATTGGCATAACTCAATATGGCACATTTATTCTTTTCACCCAAAACACACACACACACACACACACACACCGTCTCTCTTTCTGAGTTAAAATGTTTCAAAATATGTATGAATTTTAAATATATAGTTATATGAGTTTTGACGAACTTACATACACCTATTTAATCACTACCAGGTCAAGATACAGAATGCTACCAACACCCTACAGAGTCTCTTCATGCCCCTTTACAGTAAATTCTTTCTCTGCCATAGGTAAACACTATTGATTTTTTTTCATGATATATGAGTTTTGTCACTTACAAAGTTCTCTGTGAATAGAACCATATGGTATTTTTCTTTTGTATCTGGTTTCTCTCACACAATATAATGTGCTCCTCAATATTCTGCATGTACTAGTTGTTTATTCATTTTTTATTACTAGATGGTATTCCACTGCATGCATGTATACATATTTAAAATAAAAATGAATTTATTGAGAAGGTAGCATATCACTGACACTTCAATAAAAATACCTCAGCATTACTGTCATATATTAAGAGGTAAACATGCAAAAAGAAAACAATAGTAAGTGTGATTTAATACTAGTAAGTCATGCTTATTTGTCAAATGCTCTGAAACTTCTCTCATTTTCTAATGTTAATAGAATGGTATCACACATATATAGGCATGGACCATCAATTCCTCTTTTTAAGTGATCAAAAGTATTGATGGATCAAAGGAAAAGAAAATCATTTATTTTGATGCCCTGACCTCAAACCATCTAAAGTCATTTTGCTCACAATAGTTTGTAACTGCCATCACCGCAACACCTCCACACATTCTGAGAAATCTTACATTGGAACATGATGCAGGAAACCCTGCAAACCATGAAATTGGGGTACTGTGGGGTCCCCTGAAGTCCATACTCCAAACACAACCCTAGAAATCAATTCAACCCAACACTGAGCTTGTGGTGAGGCTAGAAAACCTTTTAGAATAAAACTCTTGGGGCGCCTGGGTGGCTTAGTCGGTTAAGCGTCCGACTTTTGCTTAGGTCATGATCTCGTGGTTCATGGGTTCGAGCCCCGCGTCGGGCTCTGTGCTGACTGCCAGCTCAGAGCCTGGAGCCTGTTTCAGTCTGTGACTCCCTCTCTCTCTGACCCTCCCCTGCTCACGCTGTCTCTCTCTCTCTCTCCTAGAAATAAATAAAACATTAAAAAAAAAAAAGAATAAAACTCTTAGTGAGAAGGCAGAACACATTTAATGAACTGGAAAGTCTAGACTTGGACATGTCTTTGGAATGGCTAATGTGTGTTAGGGTAGTGGCAATTCTCCTCAAAGTACACTCCTAATAAATCCTTAAAATCTTGGATGTACTTTACTGTACTGCTCTTGATTTCCATTTATCTGCTTCTGTGATCTAGCTCCTTGAGGACAGAAGCCACATCTTTCTAATCTATGCATCTCTACTGCCTGACAGAGTATGTGGCATTTGCAGGACACTTGAATGAATGGCAGTGGCAGCGGTACCAGGACGCACTATGGTGTCAGAGTATCACAGCACAGCCTGTCATAAAGTTGGTGGAGCAATAATGGAATGAGGACGATGGAGAATCAGGCTGTCAGGTTCACACTGGCTTGGACTTTGGGTCACTCTGCTCAGCTCTGATTGTCTGCAGAATGGCTGTCTCATAGGGTGGAACTTTCCAGACCTTGCTTGAATATTTCATCTACCAGTTAGCTGTACCTGAAAAGAATGATCAAGACCCAGTAGTGACAGTGTACTAGGAGAGGAGTTTATGATGCCTGAAGAGGAAGGGCCTCTCATTTGGGGGATATATGAAGACCCGGGCTTTAAAACACTGCTCTCAGCAACTGGACCATCACCTAGATAGAAAGCAACTGAAGCTAACATGACCTAACCATAGCCTGAAGAGTACAATAGGTCTTCTAACTCTAGGTAGAGTTGTTTTAAAAATTGGCTAAGGGATCAAAAAGACAATAATGAGCATGGAGTGTAAGTCTTCTCGCTTTCAAGTAAGTGGAGAGAGAAATATCAAGGGAGATAGACAAACATATATATAATATAAAATACTCTTTGTACCTGTTTTTATCCACATCTATTTATAGAGTTTACCAATGTTTTCTAACTTTTAGACAATAATCATAGGTTATTTTATAACTAAAATAATACTAAAAACTCAAAAATACAACTTTAAGAACATTTCCACGACTGATACATTGAAAAGGACTTCTTAAAAATGTGTTATTTGGGGCACCTGGGTGTCTCAGTCAGTTAAGCATCTGACTTCGGCTCAGGTCATGATCTCACAGTTTGTGGGTTCAAGCCCTGCACCTGGCTCTGTGCTGACTGCCAGCTCAGAGCCTGGAGCCTGTTTCAGATTCTGTATCTCCCTCTCTCTCAGACCTTCCCCTGCTCATGTGCTCTCTCTCTCTTTCAGAAATAAATAAAACATTAAAAAAATTAAAAAATATGTGTTACTGAATATCAAGTTTACAAGAATGATATCCTTGATGCTTTCTTTTTTGATTGCATGTGGAACAATTGAGGATTAATGAAACTTTTGTGTAATATATCATATTCCATCTGTGTTAACATCAGAGTAATATTTTCAAAGATAGGAAAACATAAAGCATATTGTGAAAAAAAATCTATAAAAGCCCACAGCAGCACACTACTTGGCCTTTAATAGGCAGGCAATAAGCATTAATGTCTTTCCATCTATAAAAATCTCAGGATTAGGAAGTCTGGTACAGGCTACAGAATGGAATTGATAACTGTCACTGATAAAATCATTTTTACATTTAAAAAATGTTTAAGACTGATAGAGAATATATGGAAACTTTTTGAAGTTTGACCTAGATTGGATTTATAATAATGAATAGAGTAAATAAGAGTTTCAGTTTAAAATAAACAGTTGTGTTGTTATGAATGAAAGCTGAGTTGACCAGAGGAATCATTTTATCCAAGCCATGCATACTCAAAGCAGGTTTTTCAACCATATTTTGCTATTTGGCAATGAAAGTTGTTTCCTGACTCTGTTTATAAAGCCAGCATATTTTCAACTTGCATATAGCGGTCCCTAATACATATTTGCAGGACAAATGAAAGGAAAATTAGGTAGCATGGAGGGCTCTTCTTACACAAAGACAGAATCACATGAGGAGAAATTTGTGTTGGAAAAATTTTCCTCAATATACCACAGGAAACAAGTGCATTATCTTTGACGCACAAAGCCTTGAAGAATCGTTTTTTACTACATCAAATCAGCTCTCAGCAAACCCTGTTGTCGATGGGTTATTGTCCCTTGCTTTAAGTGACCTTTCCCCTGGGTCTTGGCCACATGTGCAGGTTGGTCTTATTCTAACCTCAATCCTGTGGCCTGGCCAATGGAATTTAAGCAATGGCTGATTTGGGCTAACCTGACTGCCAGACGAAGCCCTTCTCCCTCAGGCTCCCTTTCTCCCGAGTCCTTGTCCCCAGAGCCTAGCAAAGCATCTGGTGTACATACCAGTCTTTGCTATACTAAATTGAACTGCTGTGTCTCCCCAGATTATTTGCATTTTATTAGAGGACTTACAAGGTTTAAAATAATGGATCGCTAAAGTAAACATTCAGTGTTCAGGAGACAGATAACCTATACTTTCAAATCCCTTTCATGGAGTGTCATTGCCCCTGCTTATGGGTATCGACTTACTATTTTTCTTTAAACTTTAAGCCTCATTGTACACTTGAAACCATTTGTACCAATCAATTGTACACAGCCTGGTTCTGCCAATCTGTACTCATGGTCTTCATAGTATCACAATCTGGTAGTGTTAGAATGGCTCTGGAGGCACGGATCAGTTCATAGTCTAAAGCATGTCACATTGGGAAAGCCAGCATGTTAGACAGTGGAGAAACGTAGCTTGCTGGAGAATGAACCAGTTAGACTCAGAAGAATGCAGGCACTTTGGGATAAATAAATCTTGATAAATTGGCTCCAATCTGAAGTCTTCTTTCTCAAAGTTTGAAGAAAGTTTCCAAGATTTCTCTTAAATAAATAAATGATTGGTAGATAGGGAATACATAGCAATTTTGGATTACCTTTAAAGAATCATAACATTCCAAATTCACTCTTACCACATATTCATAATCTGTAAAATGTTTGCACTTTTCTGCACATGGATTTAAAAAAATTTATTGTTTATTTTTGAGAGAGAGAGAGAGAGAGAGAGACCGAGTGTGAGTGGGGGAGGGGAAAAGAGGGAGGGAGACACAGAATCTGAAGCACACTCCAGGCTCTGAGCTGTCAGCACAGAGCCGGACTTACGCACTGCGAGCTCGTGACCTGAGCCGAAGTCAGACGCTTAACCAACTGAGCCACCCAGGCGCCCCTGCATGTGGATTTTTAAAACCAGTTTGTTTATATTATATTTTACATCAGACTTTTTATTTGTCCCTTTAATGATGTTTGTGTCGAGCTAACTATGATGCATCACTATGACTCAGTTGCCAGTGGCAAAAAGAAAAAAAAAAATAGCAATGCAAACTGGCTTCAGCAGAAAGCGAATGCATGGATGGTTTCACGTAACTGAAAATGTCTGGAGTAGCTCAGGCACGATTGAGCTAGAAACTCAAATGATGTCATCCAGGATACCTTGTTCATTTTTGCTTTGTTTCTTTGGGTTTGTTTTCTTCCATTCCTTGTTGGTTTCATGCTCAGAAAGCTTCTCTCCTTATGGTTAAAAAACCAGCCTCGATTTTTCTGAGGTTCAAGATCAGTGAGAAATATGGTTTTTTCTTGCTTTTAGCCTCTGTAATTTCCTCTGTTTTGAACTAAGCTGAGTCTTTTAGTCTTCCCTGAATCAAGCACTCTACCTCTACCTAGGTAGGTATATTAGGAAGGAGGGGGGAGGAGGAAGTGAGGGAAGGAGACACACACACACACACACACACACACACACACACACACACACAGGGGGGGGGNTGAACTAAGCTGAGTCTTTTAGTCTTCCCTGAATCAAGCACTCTACCTCTACCTAGGTAGGTATATTAGGAAGGAGGGGGGAGGAGGAAGTGAGGGAAGGAGACACACACACACACACACACACACACACACACACACACACGGGGGGGGGGAGGTTTTCCTGAAGGCAGGAACTATCTTTAATACACCATTTTCCCCCAGTTTATTCCAAGTTTGGTACATGGTAGGCCCATAGTCCATATTCAGTACAATTCAATATAAATTGAATTGATATTTAATTAATATCTGCCTCACTTTCCACATTATTAATTTTTCTCTTTATTCTCTTGTTGGATTATTTTAATTCTGCTGAGACAATATGAAAGTTCCTTCAATTTTTACTTATCTAGCTTTACTTGTTTTCTTTGCATGTTGCTCTGTTATCTTTCTATCTCAGCTGCTTCTTATAGATGTCTGCTTTGTTGTAGAGTGGTTGCATCTTTTAGTATCATGTGTCATACCATAAAAAGTTTTCTACTTTGTTATCTCTTGAGAACGATGAGGGGGAGGGGAGCAAGAGAAGCATGTACTGAGGGTTTGTGATGGCACCACACACTCCATGTGTGTTAGCACCTTTGATCCTAAGAACAAATGCATGAATCAGAACAATTATTGATCCCAATTTACAGATGAGAAAACTGAGGCATAGAATAGTAAGCCAATTGCCCAAGTTTTCAAAGTTAAGAGTAGAGCAGCCAGTCCAGGATACAATTCATATCAGTAAGCTGTTCATGTTTTGGTCTCTTTGTTTGTTTGGGGGACCCTGTCTTTCATAGTGCCTTTTTCCTTCAGCTCTCCCATTCTGTTCATTGGTGGTGATTTGAATATTGATGTTTTCTTCTAATAATAGGAAAAATATTGAAACTGGTGTTTGCAAAGCAGACTTGGAGATGAGTATTTGAGTGCTGGTTAAAACTCTTCCTTAGACAACTTGAGAACAAGTGAGTATGCATGTTTCCAGATTGAATTTTCATAGTTAGCTGCCACTTTCATGTAGGAAGGCTCTTGTTCTTTGTGGGACTTTTTTCCTTATTCTACTAGCTATTCCAACATGCTGTACAGAGGATTATGTAAAAGACTACAACCAGTGCCCTTTAGCAGTAGGTGACTGTGCAGTTTTCTATTGAAGTAGACCTTGCCTTTCTGAACAAGAGGCCGTGCATTAACGAGAAGCATCCCATGTTTTCTCATGTCCTTTCAACTGGAGGATGTCTTTACATTTCATTGAGTAATATACAGAAGCAAAACCACTTCCCAGCCTTCATCCAGTTCCTCCTATCTTATATTTAGTAAAAATTCTTCTCATATGCCAGTAATATATTATGTGAGAGCCTTAATATTTAGGTCTTGTGAATTTACATCTTTTTCTGAATCTCATAGATAATTTTATGGAAGTTTATAAGGCTATTAGCCAGAAACCATTTGAAACCAGACAGCTCATTCATTAGGTTCATTGATTTTTCTAATTTAACTATTAGAGGGTAATCTTCTGAATTTCCATTACTACAAGTTATTGGTGGGAGACAGGAAACTCATTTTTCTCCCTTGATCTCTAGCATTATTATTTTACAAACAACTCAAAAACATGATAATAAACAGGAGGAGAAGGAAGTTTGTTTTTTTTTTTAATAGAAACATCTAATTACAAGCTATGATGTTTTCATTTATAATCAATCAGTGCCACTCAATGTTTAATTTAAATTTAACATCTCTTCTACTTAAAATAAATGCTTATGTAATAACTTACTTTGCTTCCAAAAATTGAAAATTTATGAATTTGGCAAACATAGGTACTGACTGAAAGACAGTTGTAGTCCAGAAATCTGAACTACAGACTAGGGTCCTATGACTAGCACTATGTTCAACCACATACCCTTTTCCTTCATATCACTTGCTTTTGCTAAGCCTTGTTTTTTTCTCCTTTAAAATGGGAATAATAGGGGCACCTGGGTGGCTCAGTTGGTTAAGCGTCCAACTTCAGTTCAGGTCATGATCTCATGGTTCATGGGTTCGAGCCCCATGTCAGGCTCTGTGCTGACAGCCAGCTCAGAGCCGGGAGCCTGTTTCAGATTCTGTGTCTCCCTCTCTCTCTGACCTTCCCCTGCTCATGCTATCTCTCTCTCTCTCAGAAATAAATAAACCATTTAAAAAAATAATAATAATAAAATAAAATGGGAATAATAAAATCTATCTTATAAATAAGATCTAGAAAACTATATTTAGATAAGAGATTATAACCATAAATGATCAATATAATAGGTTATGGATATAGATAAGATGATGTGAGTATTGATGAATGATGTTTAAGGAAATGATTTGAAGTAACAAGTATTACAGACATGTATGATTGTCCTTAATAATTGTGAAAAAACTTACTTTGCTGTTGCAAACTCTTTCAAATGATATTGTTTGGAGATAGCTATGATCTTTAATTGTTACGAAGTTTTCTAAAAGAAAATGTCACCACTCGGTTTAAGGATATCACTTCCCCCATTTTATTTTTGTAACTTTCACATCCAAATTAAAAATAGAAATAGTTCAGAATATGTCATGTTGCATCTCTTTTTCCCTTTGAATGAAGTCAGGGGTTAAACTTGCCACTTTTGTTTTTCGGTAAGAAAAGCCCACTTTCATCACCAAATTACAAACTAACTTGAGTAGTTTCATTTTTTAATCAAAGACCAATCTACATGGTCAAGTTTTGTTCACTACTTCTCTGCTGTTTAATATCCTCTATTTTAAAAGGATGTTTTGGGGTGACTCAGTGCCTCAGTCAGTTGAGCACCCGACGCTAGATCTTGGCTCAGGTCACTGATCTTGGTTCATGGTTCCTGAGTTTGAGCCCCACATCGGGCTCTGAACTGACAGCCTGACAACCTGCTTGGAATTCTTTCTCCCTCTCTCCCTCTCCCTCCCTCACTCGTGCTCTATCACTCTTGAAATAAATAAATAAATTTAGAAAATTTAAAATGATGTTTTTAAAAAGGATTTTAACATATTTGGATATTGCCTAACAGTCCATTAGAACAGATCTGAGATTTAAAATACCCTCTGGAAAACTGTCGACATTGGTCTCTCTCATCACCCACTAATGTCATCATCCATGCAGCAAGGAAGCCCTACTCATCAACACGCTTCCTGTATTCAAGTTTCTAAATTAACCTGCCTGTCATTTATCTCCACATCTCCTCCTTCCTTCTCCTCACCTAATGGTACCCCTCTGCTGAAGACTCTTTGCTCTGTAGAAAAAGCTTGATGACACCCGACTCCAGACACACAATAGTGCCACCTCTACGAGTTTTCCTGAGACAGTGTATTTGAATTTGATGCTTATATTTCACACCAATATTAGTCAGTACTTTCACACCAACATATGTGCATTATTGGTCAAATCTCAACTATTAGTTCTTTTCAGGAAAACTAGGGCAAAATCACTTATCCATTATTTTATGAAATCATCTGCTTTGCTATCTTTGAGTCTATTATTTAATACATAGAACAGGTACTTAGTAAATGTGTGCCTTTTCTTCCATTACTCTTCTCATCCATGAATGATGAGGCAGTCATTCCTCGGCTTTTACAATTTTTCAAACTGTCTTAATTTTCTTTTGTATTTCCTTGGACTGTAGTTATGCTCTAATTTTGCATGTTATATATATCTCCCTATCTAATGCCATAACCAATTTTTTGAAGAGAATATTGGACATCATTTTAGAAATGACGAAAGGAAAGCTTAATTAGTTCATACAACCTGGCTGAAATCAAACAACTAGTGAGTAGTAGAACCAGGTATTTGACCTGGTTCTGAATGACTGAGAGGTAAAACAGATTAGTGGTTTTAGAGCAGGCTCTGAAATTAGGCTGGCTGGGTTGGAATTCTTGCTCTTGCACTTGCTAGATACAAGTGCAAGATACATCACCTTGAACTAACTGACTTTTTTTTTTTTTGCCTGATCTGTGAAAAGGTGATCTGAATAGAACTACCATATAGAATTGTTGTTCAAATCAAAGCAGTCCGTGTTTGTAAAGCACTTAGAAAACAGAGGTGGCCCCTAGTAAGTGCACAGTAAATGCCAGCTTGCTGACATTAATGAAAGGGTGGAACGGGTAAGTGAAGATTGAAGGAATAGGTCCTTCAGTATAATTTGCCTGAGTAGGACTCGTTTAATGCCATAAAAAAATCAAAAAGGTGACAAAGGAGAAAATACAAAATAGAGGAAATCTACTAGGTAAGCAGAAAAATAATTCTATAGACCTAGGTTAAATTAACAGTACTTGTACATTGCCCAGTGACATGACATGAGGCATTAAAAATTATGTCATATATTGTAGGGGCAAGAGATCCCAATACAGCACCCACAGAGGGCAATATCATTGCCCTGTTGAAAAGGGGAGATGGCGCATAATTATTGCTTCTCTAAATAGGGATAAAATAGAAAAGTCCAGTGCAACTCCCTTTCAAGTACATTTTTCTGAGATTGTTGAGCTCAACTGCACAATGACACCTGCTGCATTTAAGAGTTGTTGACTCTGTCCTTGGTGAGTAGAGCTACAACCAGCATGATATATAAACCATTGATGACTGGACTTTGTGTGCCATTAACCAGACAATGAGCTTGTTACTTAAATGACGCTAGCAACAAGAAGCTGGATCTTAGACCTTCACAATGTAGTAAAAAATGTGTTTTTTCAGCTGGCCATTTTAATAAAAATTCTTATTGTTTGGGTATAAAAATTTTATTTTAATCGAGAATCATCCAAGACACCTAAACACTTATGTGATAGACGCAATGCATAGCGTCATGGATTGGAACTCCTAAAATAAATCTGAAGGATTGGCTTATGATAAAAATCTTCCCCAAATTATTAAGAAAATATTGTTCAAAAAAATTAGGTGTTCAAACATAGTAATCATTGTGGCCAAGTTTCTAGAAGGATTATCTCTCTTTCTGTCTTTCTCCTACATTTATTTTACAAGCACAGTGGCCTGTGTGCCATGATATCTAATAAGAGCTTGTTTAAAAAAAAACAGTAGAAAAAGAAATGATAATTATGTGATATGATGGAAGTGTTGACTAACATTACGGTGGTAATCTTATTGCAATACATAAGTATAACCACGCATTTTGCACCTTAAACGTATACAATTTATATGAGAACTCTATCTCAATAGAAAATAAAAAATAAAAAACAGTTGTAAGTCACTCAAAATCATTTGTACAATAGGCATGGTGATAATTAAAAATAAACAAATAAATAGTAATACAAACAGGGTCACTATCTTATAGCATACACAAAAGTCAACTCAAAATGAATTTAAGAGGAATGTTAAGACTGAAACCATAAAACTCTTAGAAGAAAACATAGGCAGGTATCTCCTTGACATTAATCTTGGCAATATGCTTTTGGATTTGACATCAAAAGCAAAGGCAACAAACCAGTGGAACTTCATCAAACTAAAAAGCTTCTGCACAGCAAAGAAAACCCTGAACAAAATGAAGAGGCAACATATTGAATGAGAAAATATTTTCAAATGATATATCTGTTCAGGAGTTAATACTCAAAATATAAAAAAACTCAAACACTTCAATTAAAAAAAAACCCCAAAAACAAATAGTCTCATTTTAAAAATAGGCAGAGGATCTGAATAGACATACAGATGGCCAGTGTAAAGGTGCTTAACATCACCAATCATCAAGGAAATGCAAATCAAAACCGCAAGGAGATACTACCTCACATCTACTAGAATGGTTATAAAAAAACAAGAGGGGTGGGTGGGTGGCTCACTAGTTGAGCGTCTGACTTTTGATTTCGCTCAGGTCATGATCTCATGGTTCATGAGTTCAGGCCCCAAGTCAAGCTCTGTGCTGACAGTGCATAGCCTGTTTGAGATTCTTTCTTTCCCTATCTCTCTGCACCATTCCCTGTTGTGCTCTCTCTCTCTTTCTCAAATTAATAAGTAAATAAACTTTTTAACAGAAAACAAGAAATAATGACTTTTGGCAAGAATACGGAGAGAAGGGAAGCCTTGTGCACTGTTGGTAGGAATGTGAATTAGTGCAAGGCTTTATGGGAAACCGTATGGAGGTTTCTCAAAAAATTGAAAATAAAACTACCACATGATTCACAAGCTCCAATTCTGGGTATTTATCCAAAGGAAATCAAAGCACTACCATTGAAAAGGTATCTATACTCCCATGTTGATTGCAGTGTTACTTACAATAACCAAGACATGGAAACAACCTGTGTCTATGGATGGATGGATGCATAAAGAAAATGTCATTTTATATACACCTAATATATATATTATATTCTTACATATCTTCTATANGTGGAATCTAAAAACAAAACAAAACAGAAACAAATGCCCTCTGAACTTATAAATACAGAGAACAAATTATTGATTGCCAGAGGCAGGGGGTGGGCACATTAAATGAAGGTGGTTGAAAGGTGAAACTTCTAGTTGTAAAATAAGTCCTAGGGATGTAATGTACAGCATAGTAACTATATTTAATAATACTGTATTGCATATTTGAAAGTTACTTAGAGATCAGATCTCAAAATCTCTCATCACAGGAAAAATATTATAACAATGTGGAGAGGTGAATGTTAGCTAGACTCATTGTGGTGATCATTTTGCAGTAGATACAATTATTGAAGCATTATGTTGTACACCTGAAACTAATGTAATGTTAAATGTTAATTATACAACAAAAAATTAGAAAACATCTAATTCTAATATGGCAGATTACAAATACCAAAAAAACAAAAAATACACATGATTGGGTTGCCTGGGTAGCTCAGTCGGTTAAGCCTCCAACTTTGGCTCAAGTCATGATCTCATGGCTCGTGGGTTTGAGCCCTGTGTCAGGCTCTTTGCTGACAGCTCAGTCTGGGGGCTGCTTCGGATTCTGTGCTTCCCTTTCTCACTGCCCCTCCCCGCCTTTCTCTCTCTCTCTCTTTCTCTCTCTCCCTCTCTATCAAAAATAAACATTAAAAAATGTGCATGATCTGTGGTGAATATGAATATGAAAACTAAATAAATAGCTGAAGAAGGGATATTTGGAGATTGAAGCAAATACAAGTGAACTAGTAAGAGGTAACTTTTCTGAAATAGTAGTGATTACTATGAAAATGTAAAAAAAAAATAGTTGTAATGAGATGACCAATTTTTACTTTCTCCAAATACATGTTTGTAGATTTTTAACATTTCCCAAATGATTTTCTTTCCCTAGATCCATATACCCAATTCTAGTCACGAAGACAGACAAAGCAGTAAAACTAGCTCTTTTTCCCAGAAATGCTTCTTAGTAAAGTGAAAGGGCGAACTTGTTACCAGATAGATCCATCAATATAATGTGTCTTATGAGGGCCTGTGTTTTCACAACTTTAAAATCAATATTAATTTAGAGCATCTAAAAAATACTGTTGCTGTTTTTTAAAGAACCAAATAATAGCTATGGCCAACTTTCATGACTTTAATAACACATTCTAATACACCTTCACACTTTACAGATTAAAGTCACATTGTGTTCAACCTCAAAATAATAAATCACATTAAAATATGAATATCATTTACTCCTTTCAAATGAAAAATGTGATTTATAATGTCATGCTTTGAATGTATGAGCAGGATACCTAAATCAATCATCTAAATAAGCTATAGTATTTAAGAGCTTTTGGAAGGAAAACAATCTGAAAATATTTTGTTATTTTGGTTTTCTTATACAATGAAAACTTTGTAGTTTCTCAACCACCAATAGAGCCATCTTATGGTATAACAGACAGGCTTTTATGCCGATTTCTTGATATTTGGAGGTATACGCCTCATAATAATTCTCATTTCACTAACATACTACAAACTTCAAAAAAGAAAAAGAAAATAGAAGACTCATGAATCTAGGAATAAATCATACTAACAATTGAAGTTCTTTAGAAGCTCCCCAGTGTTTCATATGCTAGGTCAGTTAGATCAGGAGATAGCAAACTATGGCTTGTGAGCCAAATCTGATCCATCACCTGCTTTTGTAAATAAAGTTTTATTGAAACACAGCTGTGCTCATTTGGTGACCTTAACAATCTCTGGCTGCTTTCTCAGTACAATGGCATAGTTGAGTAGATCTTAGCAAAAACTAACAGTATTGACGTAGTATTGTTTTATAACCCACTTTATAGATAAGTGTATTGAAGCACCAATAGGTTAACTTATTTGATTAAGAATACATAGGTAGTGGAGAAGGCAGGATAGATAACCAGTAAGCAAATTCCTCAGCCTTTTATGAATCATTAAGATCAGGGTAAGTGAAACGATATAAGAAATGTTCAGAAGTAAGTACTTTATTTCTTCCTGGTGAAATGTGGTTGGAAGAGAATGGAGAGCATCCTATTACTACCTCAGCTGTGAGATTCAGTAGGGCAGGGACTAGACAAGTGATAGTGCTGTCTGACCGAGAGCCTGACTGATAAAGCAATATGTTCCATCCTTGCAGTAGTAATAAAACTTTGGAAATGGTCCGTAAAGCTCAGTAGCCAAGGGGGAAAAAGCCGATGAGCCACATGGAGATGCAGCAGATGCCCAAGAGAGGAGCAGGAGCTTAATAAATTAGGAATGGACACTTGGTGCTGAGAAATTTATACTGACAGAAGTTTTAGGGGCAGAAATTCGCCAACAAATTCCACAAATATTTCATGTAAAAGCACATATCTTAATATATTCAATATTAAATAATAAGCAGGAAACAGTACAGATTTCCTTACTGTTTTCTTTATGCTTGCCAGGGAATGCTCTCAATGCTCTTATTTCTTATATGAAATAAATCTATTTTTGTTTTTTGGGTTTTTTTCCCCAATCAGGTTGGGAATGTGAAGGAAGCAGTGATGATAGAATAAGAAAGTAGGTCCAGATTGCAGAAATGGGGGCAGCAAACAAATGGGACCTGCCTCACAAAACCTCATGAAAATTCCCCCAATCATAAATAAAGCTAATGAGACATTCATGGCCTACTTCCTAAGTGGAATTAAACAATGAATCTTGTACAGTGTAGTTGATTCCTTTGAGGAAAACCAACAGTTCATTAAAATCTAGATTTTTGTTTACATTGAACAATGTCCAATGAAAAGAACTAAGCAATTTTAGTAGCAAAAAAGCAAAACAAAACAAAATATAACTGGACACACTTCAAATGTCCACACACTAAAAACTGAATAACTAAAAGCATGATATTTGTACAGCAAATTAGTATTCAGCAGTGAAAATACAGCTTACTGTATTAACTACAAATTATATTAAGTAAACAAAGTAAATGGAAAAATGAGTGCATGGTTTTATTTATAAAAAAGCTAATAAATGCACAAAATAAAATACTGTTATTTAGGAATCCAGATATACATGATAAAACCATCAAAAAATGTAATGGGCTACCTATGGATAGGGAATAAAGGAGTAGATATTTGGAGGGTCACTTGTATCCTTCGAAAGGAGTGACGATTAGTTTCTATTAGAAGAAATGTGCCCACATTCACTTTGAAATATTGTGTAAATCTTATATGTAAATTACACATACTGTAGAATCAACAGTTGACTCTAAGTTAGTGTTCTCTCACAGAGTTAATTAGTACGTTTGTTTCCATGATAAACTAACATTTTCCTTAGTTCATATTGCTTTCATAAAAACGGTGTCATTGACTTTCTTATGTAAGTGACAATGGCATGAGGACTTCATCCATTTTGACCAATTACCTATTTAATTAATTTTTGGATTCTGAGCAACACTAGTCATTAGGGAGATGCAAATTAAAACCATATGATATCACTTCATGCCTATTAGAATGGCCATCATCAAAAAGACAAGAGATAACAAATATCAGCGTGATTGTGGAGTAAAAGGATCCCTTGTGCATTTTGATTGGAATGTAAATTGGTGCGGCCACTATAGAAGACAGTATGGAGGATCCGCAAAAGTTAAAAACAGAACTACTATATGATCCAGCAATTTCACTCTAGGGGATACCTAAAGGACACAAAAAACACGAACTCAGAAAGTTATCTGTACCCCGATCTGCACAGCAGGAGCATTATTTACAACAGCCACCACATGGAAGCAACCTAAGTGTCCATTAATCGATGAACAGATAAAGAAGTTGTCACACACATATATCTTACTATTTGCAACAACATGGATGGACCTTAAAGACATTATGCTAAGCAAAATAAGTCAGACAAAGAAAGACAAGTACTGTATGATTTCAGTTGTATGTAGAATCTAAAAGCAAAACCA
Source organism: Crocuta crocuta (assembly GCF_008692635.1). Classification (NCBI taxonomy): domain Eukaryota; kingdom Metazoa; phylum Chordata; class Mammalia; order Carnivora; family Hyaenidae; genus Crocuta; species Crocuta crocuta. The sequence continues at coordinate 8,711,161 of NW_027531334.1, forward strand.
GTGTGGCGCCTGGATGTCTCAGGCAGGTAAGTGTCTGACTTCGGCTCAGGTCATAATCTTGCTGTCCCTGGGTTTGAGCCCCAATGTCTGGCTTTGCGCTGACAGCTCAGCCCAGAGCCTGCTTTGGATTCAGTGTCTCCCTCTCTCTCTCTGCCCCTCCCCTGCTTGCACTCCGTCTGTCTCTCTCTCAAAAATAAATAAAATTTTTAAAAATTAAAAAAATAAAAGCAAAACCAAAAACAAACCAGAGAAAAAGAGTTCAGACCTGTGGTTACTAGAGGGAGGGGTGAGGGGAAGAGGAATTGGAGGAAGGTGGTGAAAAGGTAGAAACATCCAGGTATAAGATGAACTACTAGGGATATAATGGACAACATGATGAATATAGCTAACCCTGCTGTATGATATACAAGAAAGTTGTTAAAAGTATAAATCTGCAGGGGCGCCTGGGTGGCTTAGTCGGTTAAGCGTCCGACTTTCGCTTAGGTCATGATCTCGCGGTTCGTGGGTTCGAGCCCCGCGTCGGGCTCTGTGCCGACTGCCAGCTCAGAGCCTGGAGCCTGTTTCAGTCCGTGACTCCCTCTCTCTCTGACCCTCTCCTGCTCACGCTGTCTCTCTCTCTCTCTCCTAGGGAAAAAAAAAAAGTATAAATCTGCAGAGTTCTCCTCACAGTTCCTTTTTTTAAACTGTCTTCTTTTTATCACATCCATATGAGAAGATGGATGTTAGTTGAACCTATCATGATAATCATTTCACAATATATGTAAATCAGACCATCTTGCTATCCACCTTATACAGGGATATATGTCAATTATTTCTCCATAAAACAAACAAAACCCCTAATCTTTGGTCCACAAATACTAAACTGAAGGTACATTTGTACATGAGTGTTCAATGTCCATTTTGATTGTTATACATCAAGCATAACATGATAATTTCACTTTCTTTGAGAATGATCTAGAAAATGAAAGTGATAAGAATATTGGATTAAGATGAGCAAAGAACAGAGTCTATTGGAAGATTCAATATGCATAAAAATGGAACCCTTCCAGTAAAACAGTTGGGCTTTATATCCTAATAAACTAATGATAAGTGTCTCTATTTCCTTAAAAAACTACAAAACTCTGTCTCCCCGGGGCTGTGATGGTCCCTGCTCAGAGGGTTTGCTGGGAAGTGACAGAAATAACTGCATAAATAATGAAGTTCATTCTTGCTCCAAAACTGCTAAGCACAGTGGAAACTGATTTCCATGACAGATTCCCTCCTTTTTTCCCTGTGTGTCTCTTTTGGACCTTACTGTTTCCCTTACTAAAGCAAAAAGAAAAGATCACATACACACATTCCCACACTCACATATATAAGCAAATGGTGTAAAGGTGCTGGCACATTCTGACTGGAGCGCAGGTCTTGTCAGGCGCTGTGAGTGGGACCAGACTGCGTGACAACCTGATATAGAAGCATCCTTACCCGTAGTGCAATTTCTGTGGAATTTGGGATTGCTCTCTAGAATAGTCCAGTGCCTTGAGAGGAGAGCTCCTCAAAGATAAACTTAGTCGGGAGAGGCTGAGGACCAAAACTCTGGGGTCAGGATTCTGAGAGCCCTGAGAATTCTACCCCACATCAAAAGTCTTTCCAACTTTAATTCTGAAATCAGACGGTGGAGGAAATAAAAGGTACTTTGGAGGGGAGAAGGGTAGTTTATGATGTTTCCCTTTTGATGGATTAGCTGCTCTCTGGTACAGCAACTGAGAGAGACCACAAGGTTACAGGGAACATAAAGTGAAGGAGAGCAGTGGCATTTCCTGAATTCTACACAGGTCTTGCGGTTTTGATACATGACTGCCCTGCGCAAGGCCATCAATTCTCTGTGCGGCACCATGCCGAGTGGAATATGCAATTTGTGTGATTATAGTTATCATTATTACATCAAGCTGAACAACGTTTTTAGCTCTGTGAAGTAGAAGGAGGAGAGGCATCAGAGGGGCTTGGAGTCAGGCTGACGAAGGAATGGGAAGGGGAGAGGAGAAAGTTTGGGCAATTTCTTTTCATCCCTTTGCTGCTGGTTTCCAATTCTCAACAACAGAGTGTATATCTGGCTGTGTTCTGATAGACTGATTCAGTGACAAGTTGGCCAAAGAGTCTGCTTCTTTTAAGTACCCCTAAGGTGATGCTTAGAACATTTTTTAATGGTGCAAGAATGGATACATTATACTTGGCTTCTTATGTGATTCAGTCGCCTGGAAGCATATACTCTGAGAAGCCTGGTACATATTGGTTAAACCTTTGGATTTTTTGAGATGGATTGGATATACAATCTTTGAGTGACAGGACTTAGTTTGGTCCCCCTGTCCCTAGAAGATTGCTTAACATGAAGTAGGCATCAATCAATAAATATAGATTTAATACCTGAGGGTACGTATACTCTGAGTCAATGTTATCATTAAACTTTAGATGGTCTTGGACAATAGTTTCTCTATGTGGCATCTATTATGAGAGTCAGAGACACAGCACATTTCTGTAATGTCATGATAAAGTGCATAAAGTAGGTTTAAGCCTTAACCTAAAGTTTCATTCATTTGCTCAATGGTCTGAGATGGTATATCTTCCCCAGTACCTGGGGTTATATTTTTGAGTTTTAAGTATATCGAACACATCTGTGCTCTGTGCATTCTGGGTTTTCCTATTCTATAAGAGGAATGGATATTATTAATATGGAGGTTGCAATTAAATTATAGAAAATATAGTCTCTGAATTGATAAAGTCAAAGAACATTCCAAGTATTTCAACTTTTAAACTTGGGACTAATTTGGGGCACCTGGGTGCTCAGTCTGTTAAGTGCCTGACTGGCTCAGGTCATGGCCTCATGGTTCGTGAGTTCGAGCCTTCTGTGGGACTCTGTGCTAACAGTTCAGAGCCTGGAGCCTGCTTTGGATTCTGTGTCTCGCTCTCTTTCTGCCCCTCCCCAACTCATGTTCTGTGTCTGTCCCTCAAAAACAAATAAATGTTAAAAAAAATTAAACTTGGGACTCATTCAGTTAGAGCACACTATCCCTAGCCATTGACTGCATGTCAGTATGTCAGGTCTTTCTATTGTTTTTTCCAATAACATTTTAGGGAGTCCTATTGTGGCATCCATACGGAGTCTTAGGCAGTATAATTCCACAGAGGTATTATTATTATGGAATTATAGATACATATATAGCGGAATGTCAACAACAAGAAAAAATAGATTGCTTAGATTAATATCTTAAAAATATATGGCTTAAAAATATAGATATTATAAATTATTTGAAAATTTATTTTTTAATGTTTATTTATTTTTGAGAGAGAGAGAGAGCATGAGTGGGATGGGAGGGGCAGACAGAGAGGGAGACACAGAATCAGAAGCCAGCTCTAGGCCCTGAGCTGTCATCACAGAGCCAGACATGGGTTCAAACTCAAAAACCGCGAGATTATGACCTAATCTCAGACGTTTAACCGACTGAGCCACCCAGATGCCCCTTAAAATTGTTTAAAAATTTAAATGAAACAAATCACTGAAAGCATTGTAACATTAGGTAACTTGAAATTACCTAATTTGAACTTATTTTGTTTGATAAATGAACAGAGATGAATTCATTTTAAAGTTTTAATTTTCTTATTTAGGTAGATGAATGCAAAGGTCAAAATTTAAAAGTTTCTTTTTTAAGTGTATTTATTTTGAGAGACAGACAGGGAGAGAGAGGGAGAATCCCAAGCAAGCTCTACATTGTCAGCACAGAGTCTGATGTGGGGCTAGAACCCACCAACCATGAGATCATGACCTGAGCCGAAGTCCAAGTGGATGCTTGACTGACTGAGCCACCCAGGTGTCCCCAAAGGTCAGAATTTAACTAGAGTATTGACATTATGAAAATGCCAGCTATATACAATATGAGCTTAAAGGAACATCCAAATGATCATGATATAGTCAATTATATAAAAATTGAAAGCTGTGGCCACAGTGCCAGAAGTGATCTATATGTAAATATACATATATATATATATATTACATGAAATTGTAATTAATTCAGAGATAACAATGCTTTCAAGAAAAGGCATAGGGCTTTGAGCTTCCTACAAAAGGGACATTTTAATTGGTTCTAACGTAGAGGCATCTGGGAGGGAATATACTACTTTTCCCCACTTATAACTGTATTTGAATGAAACGCTAGTGGAAGTTCACATTTTCATTTTTGTTTCTTGATATTCTGTTGATTGCTTGTTTTCTTAAAGTCTACTCTAGAAAAGTGGTAAAACTTATAATGTCCCTAATATGAGGGGACTTTAGTCTTCTCCCAGTCAAGAGAATCTGAAATGTGTATTCTTCTTTGTGAATGATTGAGCTAACCTTGTGCTAAACAGACTCAGTGATTTTATGATGGTGTTCTACTCAGTCTGTTTCTTAACAAAAATTGAAATTTTCAATTCATGGAGTAAAAATACTAATCTGAAGTGTTTTCCAGGAAATGAAAAAAGCTTCTTTTATATAGCTTAAAATAGTGATTGTCTTTCTATGGGTGAAACTGTAGCTACTTTGTTTTTCCTTCTTTTACCTTTACACACACATGTACACATACAGATTTCTATGTAATGAATATGTACTTGCCTTTTAAAAATAAATGACTGTTAAAAATAAGTAAACAAGTAATGACCTCATTATACAGAATTAAATGGTAAGGTGGCTTTCATTGAAGCAGTATTCTCTATGGATGTTGTGAATATTCTTTACAACTTTTATTGAAATTAAAGTTCATTCATGTATTTAAGAAATAGTTATTGAGCTCTTACCTAGTGCCAGGCACTGGTCTAGGTGCTGGGATATAGCGATGAATAAAGGGAAGTTCCTGATATCATGGGGCTTGTATTCTAACTGAGGATGATAGATGATAAATTACTCAGTAGGTCCAGTAATGGCAAATACTGGAGAAAAGAAAAAACAAATAAGAAAACACGGAGAGGGGATAGAGCATGATAAAAAGGGGCTATTTTGTATAGCAAGGCCATGAGTAACAAGGTTATCTAAGTAGATAGGGGATATTCTAGTAGAAACCTAATTGATATGGGTGAGCCAAGCCAATAAGTAGAAGATATGCAAGGGCAGAGGCACTGAGCGCATGTGTGCTTGGCATTTGCAGCATCAAGGAGACCAGAGTGGATGGGGTGCATTTTGAGGAACGAAATAAGGCAGAACGTAAAGTCAAACAGGTTAGCTGGAAGGTCAGATTCTATGGAGCCTTGAGATGGTCATAATGTTCTGCAATGAAAAGTTGTTGGAGGCTCTGAGTAGAGATGATGTTCTCTTTCCTAATAGCAGCACCTGACCACACGTGGACAGTAGACGGTGGAGGCATGAACTGGAAGCCAAGAAGTCAGTATGGAAACAGTGAACATTTCAGGTGAAGAAGAATGACTCTCACTCCTTGGATTTCTGGCAGGGTAGTTCAACTACCATCTGGCAGGTAGTTACATACCCAAGGGTATGTAACATGTGCTCAGCTTTTCTGAAGTGCTTGTGTCTCATAAGATTTCTTCTGTGACATAAATAAAAATCTCTTTTGGTTACTATCTAAAGCAACTATGAACAAAAAACTCCCACCCGTGGTTTGAAAGTATCTCCAGCTTATTGCCTATGATGAAAAACAGCATTGCAAAAATTGACAAAAATTAATCTTTCAATTTTATTTCCATCATTTAGTGTGTAATTCAGCCCTATTGAAGAGACATTTAGAGAGTTAGAATATTAGCATTTAAATGATTTATATTACGGTCTATTATGCCTATTTAGGTCTAATATTGAATTTTATCCTTAGGTTGTGGGAACAAAGAGAACAAAGGATCTTAGATGATGAATTTGAAATTGTTGAATCTTATCTCTGCAGGAGGTAGTGTTTCCTGTACGTTAGGTCAAGTGTGTCCTGGAAATGAATGCAGAAAAAAGGACTTAACCTCCAAGAAAATTTATATCTAATTTTGAATCACTCATGGCAGCATTAAAAAGGAGAAATGAAAACAGAGTGGAAGAGGGAGATTAGATAGCAGAGTGGATTGTTTACTTGCCTTTGCCTCCTGGATTTTCATTCTTTTCTTTTATCTCTGCAGTCTTGAGGATTTATTGGCACCCATTTCATTTGTCTTTCTCCAGATTTAAAATTGAGGTGATGAGATGGAATATTACCTGTGTGCTTCAGAACATCCATGAGTGACATGTGATAGTTGCCCAGGAAACTAGAGATGAAATTCCACAGGCCTTTGAGATGCTTTACATTTGAGAATAAAGTTCAGCTGAAGTTTAAACAGCATACTGACAGTGAACATTGATGCCTCATGTTATCAGTTAGAATATTAGAGCTGCAGATGACAGAAAACTTCCAACTCAAAGTGGCTAAACCAACAAAGATGTTTATTATCCAATATAAGTTAAAGTCCAGAGGGGGGTGGACTCCAAGTGTGTTGTAATGAAAAGTTCAATATCACCAAGTATCTTGGTCCTTTTTTTCTTTCTCCTCTGCTGTTCTCAGCTACTTCCTAAAGCTGCTTGGTCTTGTGGTTTCGAGATGGCTGCTAACGATCATCTGAGTGATATTAATTCTTATTCACACTAGCGGGAGAAGGGGAGATTTCTCCCTAAAACCTAGAAGATATTCCTTCCCTTCAATGTGATTGAGAATACTTAATTCACATGTCCATCTCTAGAGCAGGGGGAGGTATTATCCAACTGGTTTAAAAAATCAAAATCTCCCCTTAGGGCTAGATATATTGTAACTGTTTGGACTAAAAGAGCTTTTTTTAAAAAAGTTTATTTATTTTGAGTGAGAGAGCGAAAGAGAGAGAGAGATGGGCAACCATGGGGGAGGGGCAGAAAGAGTGAGGGAGAGAGAATCCTAAACAGGCTGCGCGAAGTCAGCACAGAGCCCTACACGGAGTTGGAAACCCGGGAACCATGATATCATGATTGGAGCTAAAACCAAGAGTTAGTCACTTAACTAACTGACTGAGCCACCCAGGTGCTCCTAAAAGAGATTTTATTAAGAAAAATGGGGGAATTGTGTGCTAGGTGTCAACTGTATCATACACCCAAGAGGCAATGGTTAACAAGAGACTCTATACTGAAAAAAAATTCAAGTTCAAGTCTCAGATTTCATTATTCTGTCCCTTGTCACAGTGGACATATATTTCCTTCAGTTAGAATCAAAATAGAAGACAAAGGGAAGGAGTTTGGTAAGTCCAACTTGTCTCCTTTCTACAGTATTTTGGAACATTCCATTAAAGAACATATAAATAGCAATTTTAAATTACAAATTTTAAAACCTAAAACATAAATGTAGTGTTAAGTATCCAACAGCTAAGATCAATGAATACTTATAATGCTATAATTGCAATCAGTTGCTTACATTTCCCTGTATCTTAAATTCCTTATTTAAGAGACTGATAATAATTCATTTCAACATCTATAATAACTATGCCTACAGATATAAGTATTAGTGAGCAATTAAACAGGTCTTTTGAGACTTTTTTGTTTCTTTCTGAAATGATGAAAAAACTTTTGTTAAAAATAATTTTAGCAGCTCAGATGAAAAATAATAGCAGATGAAGCCCTGACCAAACAACAGCAGATATAGGACATACTCTTATGTTCTTTACAAGCTATTTATGAAGGATATATTAATTTCTTTTGCTGTATAACAAGTTACTTTATACTTAGTGGCTGAAACCAATACAGATTTATTATCTTATGGTTTCTGTAGGTCAGAAGTCTGAGCATGTATAGCTGGGTTCTCTGCTCAGGATTTTAGAGGGTTGCATTCAAGCTGCAACCAAGTACTAGTCACACAGTCATTCCCATTTGAGGCTCAGTGTTCTCTTCCGAGCTCATTAAAATTGTTGGGAGAATCGATTCCTTGTAGTTGTAGGTTTGTTCCCCATTTTCTTACTAACTGTTGACCAAAGAACACTCTTGGCTCCTATGGACCAGCTGCAGTTCCTTACAAGTGTTTGCTTTTTTTCTAGGCCAGCAGGAGCATGTCTCTCTGACTTTGAATCTCTGACTTCCTATGTCTCTGACCTCTGCACTCAGATGCAAGGGCACATATGATTAGGTCAGGCCCACATAATAATTTCTCTATCTTAAAGACAATTGATTGGGGATTGTAATTTGATGAACAAAATCCCTTCATAGTAGCACCTAGAGTTGAATAAGTGGGAGAAAATGAGGGTACACCAGGGAGCTCCCAGTGCAGGAAGGCTGAGCTCACAATAGAAGATCCAAATATTATTGGCTCAGCTCTTGAGGACTGAAAGCTAAATACCTCAACAGATCCCTCTTCATTTCTATCTTTATACAAAGCACCTCATTTTCTCCCCAATAAAAAATTACAAAGAATTACCTCCATAGGTTAGAAGGAATGAGAAAGCAGAGGAAGATAATGACGAAATAATAGACTATCTGAGGAAAATGCGGAAGAATGCAATTGAGGATGTATGAGAAGAAACAAAAACAGACAAGCAAACATCCAGGAGAGAGTTGGTGTCAGCGTTCTATGGGTTCGAGTTAAAGTTGGAACAAGAGAAAGCATTAGAGGAAAAAGAAAGGGTGGAAAAAGTCAGGTAGAGACAACAGCTTTGAAAGTAACAATAATGATGGTGTTTGTGGCCATAATGGCTTTGAACAAGGCGCTCTGCTCCTTTTTCGTAAATAATCTGCGGTGAAGGAAGGCTGATGGCAGCACATATCTGTGTATATATCTTGATCTTGTTGACAGTATTTCTCAGCACTCACTTTGTTATGGTCTGGCTGCCGCTTCAAGGAGCCAGGCAAAGCAGATGATATTACACTTAATAAAAACATATGAAGGCCAAAAACATAGCTACAAACAAAAGAAATTAAAAATAGCCCAAGGTAGTCTTATAGCCTTCTTGCAACAAACTGTTTGGACAAGAAAGTGAGAATGGCTACAGCTCAGTGTGGTTTTTATTCCGCTTTTTCTTTTTTAATACACTAACAAAGATGAATATAATTTAAAACAACTTCATAAATCCATATCCCCTAGAGCACCAGTGGATAAAGAAAGATTGCATATTGGTACCAAGTGGTTCCTAGTTACTAAATCAGAAATGATCAAATAAAGTTAATGACAGGGCTCAGCTAAGCTGAGACTTTCAGTAGTGTGTGTGTGTGTGTGTGTGTGTGTGTGTGTGTCCAAAATCGAGCTCAGATGTATTCCAAAAAGCCGTCCTTCAAGCAGGCCATATGCATCTCTTTTAAAATCAATTACGGGGCGCCTGGGTGGCTTAGTCGGTTAAGCGTCCGACTTTCGCTTAGGTCATGATCTCGCGGTTCGTGGGTTCAAGNAATGATTGCAGAAGTATTTCCTTCTTAAAAAAAATAAGGAACACATAAATATCACAAATCCAGGAGACTTCATTTTGTCTTCTGAATTTTTGATGTTCCTGAGCCTTCAGGTTCTTAGATCCATTAAAGAAGGGCGGAGGCATTGGCTGAGCTTTCCTATGACATCATCTGTTAGTAGCAAACAAGATGAGCGCATACGCTGGCTGCTCCGAATGTCTTTATAAAGATTCTTTTTTCTTTGAAGAGACACTGTTGACTATGAGGTTATGCTGTCGACTCATTTCCATTTTCTAGTAGGAATTTGTGAGGGTGCTACAAAGAAACGGGAGGAATTGAGAAGAAACATCTCCCTCCTCTCTGCCAAGAAACTTCAGGGCATAGCAGAAGGATGATTCAGAATCCAACATTCCAGCATATCTGATGCCTATTCTAATTAGATGACTACTTGTTTGGGCTTTTGTAAGCCATCTTCCATAAGAATGAAGAGGAAATTTTTCTCAGAAGAGAGGCAGGAGTGCTGGTAACAGCTGCCAAAGCCAGCAACAGGTGTCAAGATTATTAGTCAAAATTGGGGCGCCTGGGTGGCTTAGTCAGTTAAGCGTCCGACTTTCGCTTAGGTCATGATCTCGCGGTTCGTGGGTTCGGGCCCGCGTCGGGCTCTGTGCTGACTGCCAGCTCAGAGCCTGGAGCTTATTTCAGAGTCTGTGTCTCCCTCTCTCTCTGACCCTCCCCGGATCACGCTGTCTCTCTGTCTCTCTCTCCTAGAAATAAAAAATATATATATATTTAAAAAACGATTATTAGTCAAAATTAAAAGGCATCATTTAGGCTAATATTTTATTGAATTAATCAATCAATTAATTAACTTGGCTACCCACACTGACTTCCTCTGGTATGTGCACCTACTTTTCCCTGTTGCTTCTAGATCTGATTCCTTGCATATGAGTTACCATTCGAGGATTAGCAGGCATCTTTTCTCTCATTAGGTCCTAAAAAAAAATGCTTGTGCTCCATTCCTCCTGTCTTTCAGGTTCAGTGTTTGTTACTAAGCTACCAGAACAGTGACACTTCTGCCATAGGTATGGCTGTTCAGAATGCAGTTTGTGAAAGCCCTCAGTTTCTGAAGTAGGTGGTGCTATTTTCCATCACAGGGCACTCACTCGGCAGTCCTGTACTTCTGTGGTTTAGGAAAATATGCTGTATCATTTTGTAAGTTATGACTGCAAAATACTAAAAGCAATCTTGTCAAGCTGATAGCTGATGTGTTCCTTCTGTCACTTGGACTTTATCTTGGTTGGATCTCTGCTGTAATGAAGATTGGCATGGATGATTCTGGTTTGAAAAGGTTACAGTTATACCAAAGTCTACATACGTATTTTCATCTTATTATGTCTCTACCACACCGCTGTTAACTGAATTTTCCTGGGAGAATATACCAGGAGGACCAAGATCAGTGTACTAATTTATTGACAGCAGTTCTTACTATATATAGCTTTTGAGGAAAATAAAGTGATTTAATGCATAATAGTATTCACTAATGCAAAAAATGTTTAAAAAACAAGAATTTCACTTCAGAGTAATAATTACTTTATTTTGTTAATTTTTTTCAATGTTTATTCATTTTTGAGAGACAGGCTGAAAGCTGGAGAGGGGCAGAGAGAGGGAGGGAGACACAGAATATGAAGCAGTCTCCAGGTTCTGAGTGGTCAGCACAGAGCCCGTGTGGGGCTTCTACTCACAAGCAGGGAGATCATGACCTGAGCCGAAGTTGGATGCTCAACTGACTGAGCCACCCAGGTGCCCCAGTAATAATTACTTTAAATATAAAATAATAATGCCAACATTATACAACCTTATTCAAACACTTGTGAATGTGAATGACTTGATCATGTTTCCAGAGAAAGTTCTTATGACTGACAGTTTTGTTTGTTGCTACATCTTCCTTTGACAAGCCAGGCTGCTAAGTCCACATTCATGGGTAAAATGGACTTTTTCATTACATCTGGAATGTAAGAGTAAATGAAGGGCCTTTTAATTAATCAGATTATTTTATTCAAATGCTTTCAGGGTGATTATTATGATACCTAAGTAATCAGACTCAATCTAAGTAAATTAATTCGATAAAATATTAGCCTAATTTTCACTTTAATGGAATCATTTCATTAATACTGTCAGGAGTGAGTAGAAAAGTTTCCAGACATCTTAAGAATACCAGCAGGGTAAATGTGATCAACAGATTATGATTGACAGTGGAATTTACCCAGTTAAGGAAACTGTGTTACTGGTATTGTAGAAAAGGGGTGATGATGTTACTCCCTAATTTACTGAAAAGTTAAAGGCTCCCCACATGCAAATACTCATCTTACTTTTTTTTTTTTCATTTCTAAAATCACTCCTAGCTTCTTCCTCTCTTTTCCATTTTACTGTCTCTGAGAAATAAATAACTTTTTAACCAAGGCTAATCCTTCTGCCTCATGTTCTACTTCTACTCATTCTTCTGTCTTCTCTAGGGCTTTGATTTATCAANTTCCCCACATGCAAATACTCATCTTACATTTTTTTTTTCATTTCTAAAATCACTCCTAGTTTCTTCCTCTCTTTTCCATTTTACTGTCTCTGAGAAATAAATAACTTTTTAACCAAGGCTAATCCTTCTGCCTCATGTTCTACTTCTACTCATTCTTCTGTCTTCTCTAGGGCTTTGATTTATCAAATATGTCCTTTACAATTCTGTATCAATCAATCAGTCAATAGATAGCTACCTGGAAGAAAAAGAAATACCATATATATCTTTTTTTTTCTATATTCAATTTCTATATTCAATTGATGGGGGTGTGGAGAACACAAGATTTTTGTCAAACATAGTTAAACAGGTAAGTTAACTCATCTAGAAGTGATTTAAATGTAGGCATTAAGCATCTTTAGCTGTTAACATTACAGAAAAAGATAGTCAGGCTTTAATGATCTCACAATAGAACATACAACTATAAAGTAATCTTGTCAAAAAATAAATGAAAGAAAAACTTGATTTGAAGAAAAAATTCAGTTCAAAATGCTAATTTAATGGAAATACAAGATTACTGATGAGTATGTCAAGTGGCTACAAGGATTCAGTCAGCACCTAGGTTCTTTTTTCCAACTTTTAAATTGCAAGTGAGAAAAACAAAATAGAGAGGGGCTTTATGGATTAAGAAAGATTTAAACAATACATTGGCCAACTGCAGTGTGTAGCCTTTATGTTGAACCTTATTTTAACAAGTATTAAGAAAAATCTCATATGAGGCAATTGGAAATTTGAACAGTAAGTAAATATTCAATGATGCTACAAACTTTGAAGTGACAACTGGCATTGACATTATGTTTTCTTTTTTCAAAGAGACAATCTTTAGAGATGCATACGAATTTATTGATTGCTGATGGACTCTGGTTATGTGGGGAATTTTGTGCTATTCTCTTTCCATGTTTGAATGTCCATGATAAACTACCTCCTGCAATTAATATAAGATCAAAAGAAAGACAGTGGCTCACTGAATAAGCAACAGAGACGGACTACCCAGTTAGCTGACTCCCTCATACTCAATATTTGATCCATAAATTGTCCTGAATCAGTTTACTACTGCATCAGTACTGCAGTGAGGAGGCCTCAGAGAATAGTCATAAGCACCAAATCATAAGGGCCTGGTTGATCAGGCATAATATACTGTTATTAAGTGAAAATGGGGGTTAGAGCAGCCAAGAGAACTAGGATGTACCTGTTTATTTGTTTTGTCAATATATTTCATTCTTATGAAGAATAGTAAAATTACTGTCTGAAAATTAATTTGCTTTTTTAAAATTTGTTTTGTTTTGTTTTTACCCCCCTGCACCATACTGCCTCCCATTTGCTACAGGAGAGATACTTAAGGAAGAGTTAGATTTGCCAAAGATGGAGTTCAGTCTATCAAATGCCTGGGAAAAAAAAAACAAAAGGGAGAAGAAGTCTCCTGTGGTGCCTTTTTTAGGGGGCTCTTTCAACACAAATTCTCTTTCACTAATGGGAAAACTGAGGGAAGGAGTTTATTCAGCCAGTCCACCAGTAAATAAAAATTGAAAAGTGTTTAATAAGGATGGAGCCAAAATAAAGGTACTGGATTATTTTATGCACTAGTTATACCAAAACTGATATATGCCCACTTTTACCACAAGGAAAGCCTGCTAAGCAGAGCGGAATAGCTCTAAGAGCAGCCCAAGCCGCCCATTCCTATAACAAGGCTGTATTATACTGAACTACTTTTGCTGTTTGTCTCTTGTGTTTCCAGACTCAAGGAAGAACAATTTTGTTATTATACCATCACATGTTTGGATGCACAGGGCATAGCTTGCTTATCATTGTATCGCTGTATGAGCACAGTCTCTTAGCAAATAATAAGTACTTAATAAATATTTGTTGAATAAATGAATAGATAAACAAATTCCTGTGGATTTTGCCATATATTACATTCATTACATTTTAAATCAGTATCTTTCTGAGGGATTTGGGATTGTAAATAGGGAGCCATTAAATGCAATAGTTTGTTTCATCAGCTCTATATTAATGACCATCAGCTTCAATGTCAAGGGGTGCATATGCTGATTAGATCTCCACACTCCAAGGCTGTAGCCTGAAAGGAGCATATAGCATTACATAGTATCGAGTGAAGAGTGTGGATTTAAGTCCCCATTTAAGATAAACTTTACCACACCAACCATCAGCACTTCCCCATGGCTGACAGCTTTCTGTGTCTCCCGTGTCTTTTGCCATGTTATTCCTTTTGCCCTGAATGCTTTTTTCTCTCGGTTTGCTTAGCAAGCCCTTATTTTTCCTTGAAGACTCAGCTTAAACCATGTCTTCTCTGCAAAGCCTTCTCTAAGCATCCCTGGCCTGGATGAGATGATGCCTCTTCTATATGCTACGAGACACTCCATGGGGGCCACCATAATGCTTACAATGTTGCAATATAATTGTCTATTTATTTGTCTTTCTGTAAGCCCTGGTTGTTATTCCTACCCAATCTCAGAGCCCCTTCCCCCACTCAATAATAAAATATCTGAGAGTAGGAGCTATGCCTACATTCTTGGTACCCTCAGTGCCTAGAATAATGGCTGATATACAACGAATGCTTAATAAATCTGCAGACTATTGACAAGACTTAAAATTAGATAATTGTATAAAGTTGTCATGAAATTTTCATTTCCTATTTCTTCGTTATGAGATAAAACAAACATATACTTCAAAATGATATGACTCTCGTTGGTAATGAAAGGAGAGTCACCTTCACGACCAGTTTGACATCACAATTACCTGGTATGATTTAGGGAGCCTCAAAAAGACCCAGCCTTCCTATTTGGAAATAACACTCTGCCTGTGACACAATGCCTGAAATAACCATAATTATTCAGTACTATGGTTTAGGTAATAAATGCTGCCATTACAGCAAAAAGTTAACTTGCAGAAGAAACCTGTTTGATAGTTTGCCAGGGAGCATGGCATTTAAATAATGACCATAGGTCAGATAATTTTGAGAGACAAACTGAATTCCAAATGGTTCCTTGTTAACCCAAGAGCATCATGAGGACACATCTCTAAAAAGGAGTTCCCAGCATGTGGAAGGTACTGAAAATAAACTCACCCTAGTGCCAGTTTTGAACAGGACCCACTTCATAATGCTACTGGCTAGAGATACACCATAGACCACTATAGAATTTCCTGAAGTTCAGTTGGTCACATACTACTTTTCCCATTATATTATGTCTGAGTATCACCTATACTACTATTTGATATTTATATTTAAATTAACTCACTTTAAAAATGATGTGCCTATTGTAGTCTGAGTCTTAAAATTATATCTGTGAAATCATGGTTAAATGTGCTACTTCTTTCTAATACATTCAGAAAATAATGAACCTACTGAAATAACTGAATTCATCTGGGCATCTTAAGTTGGGGCACACTTAGATTGATCAGGGTTTCATTACTGAATCTAAAATTAACTTACAATCTCTGTAAACAATTTATTTATTTAAATGTTTTATTTTTGAGGGAGAAAGAGAGAGAAAGGCAGAGAGAGAAGGAGACACAGTATCCAAAGCAGGCTCTAGCACAGAGCCTGACACGGGGCTTGAACTCACCGACCATGAGATCGTGACCTGAGCCAAAGTTGGTTAATTGACTCAGCCACCCAGTCACCCCTCTTTAGACAATTTATTTAAACAATCTCAGCTTCAATTTATTTATTAGTAAAATAGGGTCAATAGTGGTGCCCATGTTTTAGAATTCTGAGGATTAAATACAAGGATATCTATAAAGAATTTAGTATGTGTATCTTAAGAATATAGCAGATACTTAGTAAAGGTTAATACTTACTTCTAATTTAATGATCAAAAATGTCTCTAATGTTTATACCCTTATTTTTTTTAATGTTTATTTATTTATTTTTGAGAGAGAGAGAGAGAGAGAAAGCAGGAGAGGGGCAGAGAAAGAGGGAAACAATCCTAAGCAGGCTCTGTGCCATCAGCACAGAGCCCAATGCAGGGCTCAAACCCTCGAACCATGAGATCATGACCTGATGTGAAAACAAGAGTCAGACGCTTAACCAACTGAGCCATCCAGGCCCCCTGGGAACTATTATTATAGTTATTATACTATTACATAATACATTTATTATATATTATTATTCTAAAGTTTATTATTATAATGCTTAAAACCTTATTAAACCATAATATTTTAATATTAGTGTCCCCAAAATTTAAATTTCCATGGTTTGTTGAGTCTGGTCTGTGGAGTCCAGTCTCAACAAATGACATCTTAACAGCTGTGGTCTTGTTGCTCACACATCATTCTTTAGCATTTCAGTTTTGCAACACGTGGTTCTTGTTTCTTTTCACCTCTGAATCAAGTGGCTCGCCTGTCATTTTAACTGTTTTATCTCTCAGGATGCCTTTGTCACTCAATAAATACTAATAAAGATGATGGTTTTCAAACATCTGTCTGTAGAATATAACATACCTTGACTATTTGGATAAATGTAAAAGCCAAATTTTTAAATACATTCTTGAGTTTCTTTTATAGAGAAAAGGAAAATTGAGTTTGGCCATTCTTCATATTCAACTCCTGTTCTTTCTCATCCTTATGTGTTGCCTCTCATGATCTTTCCTGTTTTGTTGTGTGTTTTTCTCCCTTTATTTTCCCCTCACCTTGTACTTTTCTGTATGTCTTGTGTTTGCATATTTTCTAAACTAAATACTTTACTACTGTTGAAAGCAAATCCTTACTTTTCAAGTTACCATAGTTTTGCAATGAATTGCTTTTTTATAATTTTTCCATGTAAACATCATGGCATTTGTAGGAAATTTTTAATATAGGAAACTGGGTGGAGCAAGTCTACTGAATGAGAACTAATAAAGCATTAGTTTTATTTAATTTAGAACACAAAGTTTAAGCAACGACCTAAATTCATTTGATAAGTTTTGAGTGTTTTTTGTATTTATGATATGGACAGGGTTTTAATATACAGCAGTGAACAAAATAGAAACCATCCCTGCTCTCATGGAGTTTGCATTCAAGCATCACTAAAAAATATGGTGCTATTTCCAGTCATAGTCAGGTGTAGAGGCTTGAAGTGTATACAGTTGGAGACAGAGGTACTTGAGGAAAAAACAAGAACACAAAATTAGAAATGCAAAGTCGGATATATAACTTTTATGTAAACATGTATTTTGAACTAAAAAATTTTACAAAATTAAATAATTTTAAGACTTATACATACCACAAGTATTATGAACTTCATGAAAATACTTTTATTTAAAAGCTGACACACCTCTATAATACTTTATTCCCTTTCTTATAGCTTCTTCATACATTAATGATTTTATATCATTTTCTGTAGAGATAATAGGAAAAAACTCAGAATCTTTTCTAGAATGAATTAAATTGAAATAAATTTAATTATTGATAGTTTAGAAGTTTCTGTCAGTTTCACAACTCACTGAGAAATGTAATGCTACAGTATAACTTACTATAGAAGGATAAAAAACACGTGATTCTTTGCACACTGACATACTCTGTGGTACACCTACGTGTTTGTGCCCTAAAAATTTAGGAATACTGATCATTTCCATTTTATGCAAATTGAAAAAGAAAGATGCTATTTATTGTGCATTTATTGTGACTATATACCCAATAATAAAAAAAAAAAACTTTATCACTGAATAAGTATCAGGGAGAACTGAGTTATCTACTTAAATGCTTACAGGTCTGATGACTGGAAGAAGTTTCCATGGACTGTATTCTCAATCGGTTTCTCTTCTATTGTCCCCATATTTCCAGTGCTGGGTACATTATGACTCCTTCATCTCACAATATGGCTCCTGACCATGCACATTTCATGAAAGTGTGTGCTGTGGCATCATGGGAGACTAGTGCCAACTCAACTCTCCATGGAAGAAGATGTGAACCATACATCTATGTTTATCTATTAAGCCAAAACTAAATGTACCTTCAGTGAGATTTCTACTGAACTGGATTTTCCTTTAGCTGGATTCCCCAGCAGGAGAGGATGTGTGCTTCAAGGAAAGTCAGAGTAAAAAGAGGCAGTCATCTTATGCAGTAGTGGCTAAAATCTTATTTTACCATTTTTACTAAAACATATGAGCATTGCTAGAGCTCTTCCTGGAGGCTTGGAAAAGGTTTGAGCAAGTAAGAGGCTCTGGGGTTTCAGCTACAAGAGATTTACCATAATCTGTCTCCATGGTCACACGCCAGTAGAACAAAGCTGTTTTATTTCTCTAGACCTTATATTTCCTGAGATACAGAATTAGTCTTATCTATTCAACTCAGTCATATCAAGTTTAACACTTAGCATTATTGGGGCAACTATTCAGTTAACTTAGCATTTTCCTAGGTTAAGCTCTACAGAATGATTTTATATGACCCTGGCATTAGAGAATATGGATCCAGAATTATCTTCTATTTACACTAACTTCTACTGAGGATAAGACACCATTTGGTTCTCATTGTCATACATCTGCACCCATTGTTGGATGGTGCCTAAGTATCATTACATCCACTCTCTGAATCTACACTAAACTTGGTGGCTCACTTTCAGCCATTTGCAAGGTTCTCTCAAATCTTATAGAAACAATTCTGGTGTTTCTCTTTACTATAGTGGGGTGGTACTGATAATGACATGCTGCTTGTGAGCGCACTCACTACTCTATTTCTCAGCACTGGCAATTCTACTACTTTATCACCTTGATAGAGGAGGAATATGTCTAAGACACTTGTAGTCTTTCTCGTCTTTGCTCTGACATGTTTTCTATGCTCTCAGATTCCCCTTAACCAGTCAAAGTTTTTAGTACTTTTGCTCCTCTGGGTCTTGGACTTTGGGGCATTCGGTCCTCATCTCAGCTTCATTTTGCTATTCAGAGCAACCTTCTTTCATAGGCAAGTCAAAATTATCTCTTTCCAGGATAGATCTAAGTCTCAGAAAGCATCCCATATTCTTTTCAATTCTCTGTCTCATAGTTAAGATTTAAAAATTAAAAAACAACTTTAATGTGAAGCACCTAGTTTTGCAGTTGAAAGTCCTGCTTCTAAGACATATTCCCCTGCCATTAATTTAAAAAATATATATCTGTGGACAATGCAGTGGATTTTTTTCTGGGTATTAATTACTTTAGTTATTAAGCAATGGATGACACTGGAGCAATTAGTTGGGTATCTTCATAAAACAGTGTGTCTGTCAAAATGTATCTATTTAACATTTCTAAGTCTTATCATGCTGTGACTAAAAGTGATGAAAATGAGCAATGTTATCAAGTGCTAATATACTGAATATTGTACAAGAAGATATTACAATATTATAACAAGTGAAAACCATTGAGATACATTTAAATGCATAAAACACTACCTCAACTATATAATAACATTAGGAAGTCTTGTTATCAGATTTAAATAGCTTTGTTCTGATAACAAGATCATGTCATATTTTTTAAAATATCATGTAATACATTATAAAATTACTCATAATCCCACTACCGAAAGATAATGTTAATATTTTATGCTCATATTCAAAACTTGAAAAATTCCTTATTCCAAAAACTAGTATAGGCAAAAAATGAAAACAAGTTTAAAAGTTTCTATGACAATTTATAAGTGAAAATGGATCTATAAATGGAAAATAGAATATATTTCCCCATAAGTAATAATTGTCATGACTTCCTATTACACATTCTTTCAGTTTTTACTCACAATTATAGTCCTGGGCTGACCCATCCATGGTCAGCATACAACAGTTTATCAACAAACCTCTGAGGAATATAGTGAAAGAGATTATTTGGAGGTATCAGAGAGATGAACTATTCATAGAAAGGAGGCATTCCTTTTATAACTTGAGCTGGAAGTTGCCCCAAACTCTATAGTAGTCTATATAACTCTTCCACTCTCTCAGGCAAAGATAAAATGTAAAGAGAATATATGGGTGCAGTGCAATCAGACAGAAAGAAAAAAATCCTGGGAAATATGGCAGCTATCTTGGGCACTTTGGGAAATAGATTTTGGAGGACAAATATTTTCATGTTTCAGTATTATACAAATCTCTAGAAAAGTAGCAAATTATGAAAGGCAATAAATTGAGCTTTAGCAAAGCTTAAAGGCTGACTTCTGAACAGTTGCAAAGACAATATTTCAAAAAATACCTCTCACACATCCACATAAAAGCCCAGAAACTCAAATGTGCCTACTACAAAACAGTCTGGAATGACATGTTAAATAAATAACAAACCCAGTTTTGCTATGATGACAGTGAGAAGGTCTCAGCAATGCAGCACAGCAATAATCCTTTTAGCTTCAACTAGTTTTAGGGTTAACAGTCCTTATGTAAAATTAAAATCGGTATCATGCACTATGAAACATTTTTAGACAATGTACAATGTAATTATATGATAAATGCATAATGTAGAAAGTAAACCTGAGAGAAATTCAGGCATGGGAGAGGAGGTATGACTGAAGTTTTCATGGAAAATATCTTGGCGCAAGTGTTATTTGAACAGGACCTGAGAGTTGGACAGAACTGATAACTAAAAAGTGTTCAGCAGGCTTTCAAAACAGAAACAACAAAAATTAAATGAGCATATCATGATATGGAACAAGAGAGACATTGTGACAGATAGTGGGGAAAAAAATGAAGTGGGTAAGATGAGCCAAGTAATTTTTGTATGGGAATAAAAAAGTGTTAGTATTTTATTCAATAGGGTTTACTCTGAGACCTGATTCTAATTCCCTGGTTGGAATTTTGGCAAATCTCTTGTCTGCATCTCATTTTCTCTTCTGTAAAGTGGTGTTAGACATGGCCATTCTAGTTCTAAAATATGATTTAAATGATAGTAAGAACCAAAATGCATAAGCACTTACTCTGTGAACAGAGCCATGCTTTCAAGTAGCCATTTGATACTTGCAATTTTATGAGAGAGATTGCATTATTATTTCCATTTTAGAGATGGCAAAATAGACTACTAAAAATTATTCAACCTTATTTTGTAGCAAGTTGACTAGGCAAAAAATATGATGAAAGGAGAAAATTTTAAGAAAAAAATGAATCTGGCTACAGTGTATAGGCAACAATATATAGTGCTGGAAATTCTGCAGGGCAGCAAATCAGAAGAGCATATTTTAGAAGTCAACATATGGAGCAATAAGAATATAGGCTTCAGAAGGTGGTGGTACGAACACAGAAGAAAGAATTAGCCTGAGAGACACTTTTTTTTTTCTTTTTTAAAAATAGTTTATTGTCAAATTAGTTTCCACATAACACTCAGTGCTCATCCCCACAAGTGTCCTCCTCCATGCCCATCCCTCCTCCCCCCCACATCCATCAGTCCTCAGTTTTTGTCAGCATTCAAGAGTCACCTGAGAGACACTTTAATGAGTCTTATTGAAAAATGGTTATGGGTAGAAAAATAAAGACTGGAAGAATGTGACTTTGGAGTCACGCATGCCTGAATTTTACAGCTAACACTTTCTATCTGGGTCTTGGACATGTGCTGAACTTCCCTGAACCTCAGTTGCCTCACCTGTAAAATAAGAGTCAGAATACTTACCATGTCCAGGTGCTTGAAGGATGAAATTGGAAACCAAATAAAGGGCCAATGCTGTCCTTGGAATTTCTTAATTGCCAGCTATTACCACCATGATGATGGCAGCTTTGGAATTTTCATCAAAGCATATTATAAACTGAGATATTAATGATATCATTTATTATGCATAATATTCACCATAAGTATTTCCTGAAAATTCAGTATGAGCAGTTATGGGAAAATACAAAGAACTATGTGATACCCACAGGTAACATCAGACCCAGCTAAGATCAAGAACAAGTGGATGTCCATTCTTGCTACTTTTAATCAGTGTAGTACTGGAAGCCCTGACCACAGCAATTAGGCAAGAAAAATAAATAAAAGGAATCCAAATTGGAAAAGAAGAAGTAAAATTGTTACTATTTTCAGGTGGCATGATAGTATATATAGAAAACCCTAAAGACTTCACCAAAAAACTATTAGAACTATGTGAATTTAGTAAAGTTGTTAATTAACACCCCAATATCACTTGTGTTTCTATACCCTAATAACAAGCTATCAGAAAGAGAAATTAAGTAAACAATCCCATTTTCAGCTGCATCCAAAAGAATAAAATACCTAGGAATAAATTTAACCAAAGAAATAAAATACATGCACTCTGAAAACAATAAAACATAGATGAAAGAAGTCAAAAATGGCACATATAAATGAAAAGACATTCTGTACTCATGGATTAGAAGAATTAATATTGCTAAAATGGTCCATACTACTCAAAGCAATCTAGAGATTCATTGCAATCCCCATCAAACACCAATGGCGTTTCTCATCGAACTAGAGCAAAGAATCCTAGAATTTGTAAGGAACTACAAAAGACCCTGAATAGCCAAAGCAATCTTGAGAAAGAACAAAGCTGGCACTAGTATGCTCTCTGATTTCAAACTATACTCCAAAGCTGTAGTAATCAAGAGTGTGACACTGGTGAAAAACAGACATACAGATCAATGGAATGGAATAGAAAGCCCAGAAATAAACCCATACTTATATGGTCATTAATCCATGACAAAGGAGGCAAAAATATGCAGCAGGAAAAGGCAGTCTTTTCAATAAATGGGATTGGGAAATGGGACAGCTACATGCAAAAGAATGAACCCAGACTGTTTTCTTATACCATACACAAAAGTAAATTCAAAATGGATTAAAAACTTGAATGTTAAGCCCCAAACCATAAAACTCTTATAAGAAAACATAGGCAGTCAGCAATTTGACATCAACTTTAGCAATATTTTTTGGACTAGTCTCCTTACTTAAGGGTAATAAAAGTTAAAACAAACGGTGAGACTACATGCAACTAAAAAGCTTTTACACAACAAAAGAAATTATCAACAAAATGAAAAGGAAACCTACTGAATGGAAGAAGATATTTGCAAATCATACATCCATTAAGGATTAATATCCAAATATAGAAAGAATTTAATACAATGTAAAAAACCAATTAGATAATGGGCAGAGGATCTGAATAAACATTTTCCAATGAATATTTACAGATGGCCCAGAGACACATGGAAAGCTGCTCAACATTGCTAATGATCAGGGAAATGCAAATCAAAACCAGAATGAGATATCACCTCACTCCTGTCAGATTGGCTATTATCAAAAAGACAAAAATAACAAGTGTGTTGATAAGAATGTGGAGAAAAGGGAACATTTGTACACTGTTGCTGGGAATGTAAATTGGTACAGCCACGGTGGAAAACATTATGGAGTTTCTTCAAAACATTGAAAATAGAATTACCAAATGACCCAGCAATCGACTTCTGGGTATTTATCAGAAGAAAACAAAAGCACCAGTGTGAAGATATATATGAACCCCCTATGTTCAACGCAACATTATGTATAATAGCCAAGATAGGGAAACAACCTAAATGTCCATAGATAGACGAGTGGATAAAGGTGTGGTATACATTCATAGTGGAATATTACTTAGCCATAAAATAAGAATTAAATCTTGCCATTTGCAACAATGCAGATGGACACGTAGGGTATTATGCTAAATAAAGTAAGTCAGACAGACAAAGATAAATACTATATACTTCCACTTATATGTGGAATCTAAAAACCAAACAAATAAATAAACAAACAGAAACAGACTCATAGATACAGAAAAACTGTTGTTTACTGGGGAGGGATTTGGGGGAGATGCAAAGTAGGTAAAAGGAATTAAGAGGTACAAACTTCCAGTTATAAAATAAATAAATAATGGGAATATAATATGCAGCATATAGAATATAATCAATCATATAATGATAGCTTTGTATGGTGACAGATGGTAACTAGCCTTATCATGGGAATCATTTCATAATGTATAAAAATATGGAATAACTATGATATTTACCTGAAACCAATAAGATATTGTATCTCAATTATACTTAAAATAAAAGAACAGCAATTTTGACAATATCAATTATTGAGAAGAACATAGAACAACTGGTACTCACCATACATTGCAGGTGAAAATGCAAAATATTATAACCACTTAGGAAATTTAATATAAAATTTAATATAAAATTAAATTTAACAGGAGTGCTGATGCATAGGGTTACATGTACCCCAATGTTCATAGCAGCACTTTCAACAATAGCCAAATCATGGAGAGAGCCTAAATGTCCATCAACTGACAAATGGATCAAGAATATGTGGTTTATCTATACAATGGAATACTACATGACAATGGGAAAGAATGACATCTGGCCATTTGTAGCAATGTGGATGGCACTTGAGGGTGTTATGCTGAGTGAAATAAGTCAGGCAGAGAAAGACGGATACTATATGTTTGCACATATAGGTGGATTAGGAGGAACTTAACGGAGGACCGTGGGGGAGGAGAAGGGGAAAAAATAGTTGGGGAAAGGGAGGAAGGGAAANATGGAATACTACATGACAATGAGAAAGAATGAAATCTGGCCATTTGTAGCAATGTGGATGGCACTTGAGGGTGTTATGCTGAGTGAAATAAGTCAGGCAGAGAAAGACGGATACTATATGTTTGCACATATAGGTGGATTAGGAGGAACTTAACGGAGGACCGTGGGGGAGGAGAAGGGGAAAAAATAGTTGGGGAAAGGGAGGAAGGGAAACCATGAGAGGCTCTTGAATACTGAGAACAAACTGAGGGCTAAGGGGGAGGGGGAGAGGGAAAGGGAGTGATGGGCCTGGAGGAGGGCACTTGTGGGGATGAGCACTGGGTGTTTATATGGAAACCAACTTGACAATAAACTATGAAAGAAAAAAGAAGAAGCAGTGTCTGAAAACAGCAAAAAAAAAATAAATAAATTTAACATAAGGTTAAATATAAGTAACCCAGAATTGCACTCCAAAGCATTTAGCTATGAAAAAAGAAAGGAAAAGACTTGTACATGAATATTCATACCAAATTTATTTATAATAGCAAAACTAGAAATAATCCAAATGTTTATTAATGGATGGATGGGTAAATTGTGGTATGTACATTCATACAATGTAGTACTACTCAACAATAAAAAGGACAAACCACTAAATGTGCAACAGCATGGACGAATTTTCAAAAACATTATGAGTGAAAGAAGTCAAACACAAACTAGTACCAACTGTATGATTCTATTTATATAAAATTTCAGAAAGGGCAAAATTAATCTATTATGACAAAAAGAAAATCAGTGATTGTCTGGGTCCAGGGCTGGATGTTAACTGGGAAATGAATGATGGAAATGTTTATGTCTTAATTATAGTAATGGTTACATAATTGTATATATTTGTCAAAACTCATTTAACTGTACACTTAAGTTGGGTGCATGTTATTGTATGTAAATCATACCTCAATAAAGTTGACTTATTAAAAAATAGTTATACACACACACACACACACACACACACACACACACACACACCTCTATGTTATATTAACAGTCCACCAGGAAAAATAAGAGAAGAATATAAAGTATAATCAGAATTGAAAAATGAAAAAAACAATTTCTGGCTGTGAAATGAGGAACATAAAAACCTTAATCTGGCTCTTGGAAATGAGCAGAATTTCAACATACAGAATTGAGATCATATCACGCATTGGGACTAGATTGAACAAAGACACATTAGTTAGGTGGAATCTATTGCAATTCAAGGATACATTAATGAAATTCAGATGAGAACACTTAGGAGAACTGATAAAATTAAGATATTTTTGGCAAATAAAAAAGGGTGGGTTAGTAAGAAAATATGAAATAAATGATAAAGAATAATAATAGTCCTTGAGCTCATAAAACTGAGAAACTATGGGTTGTATCTAAAAATCTACCATCTAATCTGCTGATCAGCTAAAAATAAAAACTTGTGCCTGGGATAAGATTTGGAAGTTAAGTCACACATAGGGAGTCATCACCAAAAAGTTACTGTGGGGATGCAGCATAACCAGTTTGCTGTAGACAATGAAATAGAAATAACTTTTGAGGTGGAAGAAAGCCTTGAATACCACCCAAAAGTAAATGATACATTAAGAAAAAACAGAAAAGATGGGACCAGAAGATTAAGTGGAAAACAAGAAAATGCTATTTCAAAAGCTCATGTAGAAAAGTAAACCCTCCATGGTGATTTACATTGATTTAGTATTCAGTGCTGCAAGTTCAGGGAAATGGGAATTGAAGAGGAAAAAAACTGAATTTGGAAATTGGGAGGCTAATAATTTCCCTTAAATACAAAATATCATTAAAGCGATGAGACTTGAAGTCAAATATGGAAGCATATGTGGCCAAAGGATAACAAGAAATAGAAGTCTAATCATCTTTACAAAAGTGAAGTAGGCAGGATCTGGATGTAATGGTAGTGTTTAAAAGTTTTCTTGTGGAATATTCTGGAAAAAATAAATGAAACAAAACAAAACAAAAACCTAGGCCAGAGCTTACTTGACACTGGATATCATGAACCTGCAGCAGGTTAAGATCTCATGATTTTCTGTTTTGCAGCTCTGGCCAGTAAAAGAAAGAGAAAGTAGACCAAGAGGTTATCAAGGTTCAGAATGGGTGCCTTATGAGTTCAAGACGTGAGACAGCCTCAGGGAATAGTGAATATGGTATGGAAACAGCTGATCACAGTGGCAAGTTAGCAAATAACATCTAGAACTGGTCTAACTTCTTTCAAAATAGAACCAAGTGAGATCTTGGCAGCATACATTACAGTGGCAGATGCCTGATGTTTATTGAGCAACTTGATTGTTTCTTAAAGTTGGCTTTGAGCCTGAAAAGAATATGCATTTGGAGTCTGAAGGAGAGCCAATAACAGAAGAATGATAGCAGTTAAATCCAGGTTTAGCCCTCTGCTGACCCTTTTAGCTGTCTCAGCCCGACAGTCAGGATTTGGCCAGGTAGCTGCTCGGTCTGCTCCACCCTCCTGGCAAAGCAGCCATCTGGCCAGTTGCACCTGCTTCCAACAACCCTACTACTCCCATGGGCCCTATGTTGGTTTAAATGAAGTGGGAGTTAATGGGACTTGAATTACATGTGGAATAGGATGGAAATGTATGAAAAAGAGGGCTAAGCAAAGCCAATTAGCTGACCTGGAATGGATAAACTAAACTGAATAATTGGAAAGAATGGCAGAACAAGGTTAAACAAAATAACAACCAAGATGATGAATATACTTAGAGAAAAAGAAGCAGACAAGTTCATGGTCTGGGCGGTGGGGGGGGAACAAAACTCCATCTGCCTATTCAAGTGGCTCCAGCTTCTCATTCATATTAAAGATAATTCTGAACTATGCTCTAGCAGCATTGCTGAAACAAATTGCTTCAGGGAGCAGGCTTCCTCTCTCCTAACCTCTGCCTGATGACTTGTGGTATATAGTGAGCCCGGCGCTGCTGTCAGAGGAGCAAAATCTATGCCTAGAAGAAATTAACCTGAAAGAAGGGGGAAACCCTACAGAATAGCATATCTTTCTTCTCTACACAAACAATGATGGTGTTTTAAAGTAAAAATTGTTGAAATGGTCTAGATGTGAATTTTTCTTCATTTTATGTATCATTTCAGACTTTTTCAATCTCTTAGCATTACTTATTGTTTTAGCCATTTAGCTATTTCCCTAGCTCCTACTGAAACAAGTTCACACTAGCAAAATATGTGTCACAGTACTAAAATTTCTTTTTTTTAATACCGAAATACTGAGGATTGTATATTGTGCCATATACATGATATATACATTGCTGATAGTTTGTGGGGTTTCACAACCTTATAATAGCTTCTGCTGGGAAATAATTAATCTGAGATACCCAGAATATTATGAAAAAAGAAACCTTTTGGGATCACTTGCCCCAGAAGTTAATAAATAAGCAAGTAGCATATTGTAATTCTCTGCATGTGTGCACATGTGTATATATGCAATGATCTAACTCATTGCCAATTTTTCCTCAGAATTAACAAGTCACCAAAAAATACCTACATGTCTTAAATTTGGATTTTTTTGGTTAGGTAGCATGTGTCTGAGCTAAAGGTTTGAGGAAAAAATGGGAAGTAACTATTTTCTATGATCTCAAAGTTATATAACAAATCTGCACATGTCCCTACACTTACTGAGTTTTGCTTCTTTGTGCAAGGCCAGAAAGAGAATGAATAGATCATTTAAAAGAACTCAGCTGTGACAAAGTATAGACATTTTCCATATTTTCAAACAAAATTTCCATTTCCACGTGTCTATAACTCATGTAAACATAGAAGCATTTATCAAAATCATTTTGGTACAAGGAGAAAGTTTTAGAATTTGAAAAGGACACGTTTCAGTGGATGTATGCGTGTGGATGTGTTTGCAGCACTGGGTACTGTAGATAGGGGCTTATGAAGTTGGTGATTTATGTCAATCTTCACATTCTATTTCTGTACTTCAAGTCTTCAACTCTAAAGATTTTTATTTGGACATCATGGTGACATATGATAAAACTCAGCGAGATTAACAAAAAAGGCACAAGGTGATTTTCTTGGGGATAGTATGAAATATACAGACTTTGTTCTGTTTGTCCTTCATGTGAACCCCTGAGAAACATTTCATCCATCAGGAAGAAAAAGAGAACAATTAAAGTTTATGAAAACCACTACAGTAAAGATAAACAACTTCTTTTGACTTCAGGAAACTTCCCCCTAGAGATTATCTTCCTTTGATCTTATTTAGACTCTCTCTCTCTGTCACACACACACACACACACACACACACACACACACACAATTTCTATGTGGACATTGCATTTCAAATTGGCCTAATGTGTTTCTTTTATCAATGACCTATAAAAAGAATGTTTTGATTTAGAAATGATCACAGTCACCTAAGAAAAAATTCATTTATTCATTGTAAAGTTCTCATAATAAACTTACTCTATCTGGGATGCTCTGCAGAAGTCAATAAGATGAGACTAGCTGGGCTTAATGCCAAAAGAGAGCAGTCAAGAGACAAGCCCAGAAGAGTGCCAAACCTTCTACACTATCAGAAAAAAGGGAAAAGCTCAAATGACAATGTGAACACTGAATTCTAATTTCACACTTTTTTTTCAAGATTCAAAGACTTTATTGTCATTAAAGAAAATTTAGAGTAACTTACATAATAAAATAATCATTTAGAAGTCATGAGGCTTAAATTCAGGTCTGAATAAACTTAATAAAGATTTGTAGACTAATCAAGATACTTAAACTTAGAATTCTATGAATTTTCTTATAAATTCATGCTTATTTTCTCCAACTTACCTCTTCTCTATAGATGTGAAACTCTCCCTCTCTTTAGGTATTGTGAGATGAATTCCATGATGTTAATGAAGGAATTTATAGAATATGAATTCCATAAATGGATGTTATGATTATGATCATCTTCATATGTTAAAAACTTCTTTAGATACAAATAGGGCCTCAAAATGGAAGCAAAATGGAACTTCAACATGGAGAAAGAATTTTTTTTAAATTTTCAAATGAATTAGGGAATTGTTTTAGAGAGATGGCTGTGCATCTGTCAGTAGATCATGTGGGATTGACTTGAAGATAGCTTACGGGAATTTAAAATTTTAGTAATACCAATTCTACTTTTTCCTATGAGGAAGGAGGGCAAAGTGGATTAAAAAGTTCAAATTATAGTGTATAATATATATAATAAAGCATATAAGACATACTTAATAGTTGAGTGGGAAACTTCATGGCTCCCACGTCTACTGGTAATTGTACACCTCTTCTCATTCTTCAAGCAAATAAAAACTTGACAAGCATCTCTTCTTCTATCATTCCAAAAATTACAATAATAATGATGATGTTGACACCATGAAGAGAATAAAGCTACCAGCAGACATAGACCGAACACAGAGGTTAATGGAGAGCTGTGACATCACAAAAACAAGGCCAGCATTTCGTTCGTAAAGCATATCTGGCGGTAACCTATGCTTTGAAAAACTGCAGTCATATAAAAATCTTAATAACAACGGTCTAGAAGTATAAGAAGCTGACATCCCAATATAAATGATAGAGATCAATGCAATGTTCTGACAAGAGCTATTCCATTATGTGCACTGTCTAAGGGTTGTTGCCAGTTGTTTATAACAGAGAAACACAAGACTGAAATCCAAACCCTCTATACAAACTCTTCACTCACTCCATATAAGTATTTCTTAATCTTCTTCAACAAAATGTTATCTCCACAGCTCATAATTTAAAGACCTCTTCTTTCTGTTACTAAGCTCATCTGATCTAGTTAAACCAATGTAACTATTATAGTTAAGGTTGTCGTTTCCAGTGTAGGAAAAAAAAGACAAAAACAAGTAACAAGTGCTTCTTTAACATTGTCTTTCAAAGCTTATATTCATGGATGTGGGACATTGCAAAACAACCACGTGACTTCTAAATTAAAGATACAAAACATCATAGTCAAGATTGTGATAACAGAGCATATTTTAGAAGCCAGGCCTGTCAGTTCCCACCTTTGGCTTACCTGACAGGCACAAAGATGTCACGTCCAGAGGTACCATGTTTTTGCCCCAATTTGCCATTAGGCAATTCTTTTGTAATGCTCTCCAGCCATTTCTCTGATGCCATAGAAGGAATACCAATAATTGACAATACCATCAACTCATTTTGCTTCTAACCACTGGGGGCAATTTCTTCATTAAATCCCAATCCACCTTTTGGACTAGCTCTTTTCCATAACCAATAAACTGATAAATGAAGCCTCACATTGTTTAGAAAACTATGCTTGCCATGGAGCCTACATTTGTCAGGCCATCCCCCCAGAGAGTCCCATTCATCAGATGTTGTCAGGTTGCATTACTCAGCCTCATTAATGCCTCCTCGCAGGCTGCAGGGCTCCATCCTGCCCGCAGCTGCCTGATAGACTGTTCCTCCCTGCACAGACTCTGGAGGGGCCCTTGAGAAATGCTATATTGAGGGCTGTGGTGAAGGAGACAGCACCTTAATGAAAGACATGCACCAGAGCATAATTAACTACTACTGTAGCCCATTGCTGTCACCAACAGTAATTTCATCGATTTGTCACCTATGAGATGACTAGCCTTCCTTTAACTGAAAATGCAAGAGGTGGCAGAAACGATTTCAGCAAAATTAGAGCTGTTTTAATAGAAATGTTTTCTTTTTGGCTTCACCAGGACCACCCAGTCCTTCACCTCTCAGTTGGTGTGGTTAGATTAAGGAAAACAGCCTCAGGAGGACAGAAAACAAAAGTCAGAACAAAGGCCAGAGACGGTCAAGAAAACCATTTAGCACAAGAGGTAAATGTTTATTTGAATTGTGACAAACGGTGTTAGCATGTTAGCAGTGGGTGTTAGCGGAAGATCAAGACGTGGTAGATTTAAGCTCTTTGTCATTGTAAATACTCTAAACACAGAGCTTGAGTGGAAGATCACTTAAGTCATGACAATGCACCCTGGAATTAAAGGTGTCAGGAATGAAAGGCAGAGATTGATGACAAGCGTGCTCTTTTACAAAGCTCTCTCCTGTTCTGATTTTCCTAATGTCAGCTTCTTTGAAAGAATTAAAATAAATGAAAAGATTACTTATTTACGCCTGCTTTAAAATCACACACACACACACACACACACACACACACACCCTCCCCATTCAGCGTTATTCCAGAATTATATGCAGCTGCTGCTCTAGCCTAATTGCCTTTGCAGAGCGACAAAAGAAGTAAATGACTTTTACTTAAGCTGCAAATCAGATTCCCCTCAGCTAAGGTGGCATCTGTGGCGTAAGGCTCCCTTTAGAATGACCGTGTCCAATTACTAACAAACACTGCTGTTATCCCCAAGGAAAACAATTCTGAGGATCTGTGATGCAGCACATGACCAAATAATCTGATGGTTCTGTTACTTTTTGACATTGCAATATTTATTTAGTGCTAATGATGGGAGAGCACATTCCTGCCCAAGTAGAATTCACAATTTAAAAGGACAGGTTTAAAATACTGGGTGCTGTATCTGAAGAAAAGCAGTGTGCCTAGTAAAGGTTTCAAAGAAATCTATAATTATCTGCAAAGCCCTGTTGTAAGCTTTTTAAAAAATTTATTTATGGAAGAATATCACTTTCTGTCCTCATTTTCAAGATCTCATTTTTTTTTTACCTCTAAAAACACATCCCACTGAATGCTTATACCTGGTCACTAGCCCTTATTCAAAATGCCAAAATCTAAGATCTTCAAAAGCTCAGAACTTATTTTAATGTATTTGGTGGCAAACTCTGACCTACTTTGAATTTATTTAATGGTGAAACTTCACCTGAACTTACATGAAGTGATTCATATACTTTCTGTATCCACTTAGTATGAATATCGATAGACTGCATTCCAATTAGATGGTATGGAATATACAGAATGCCTAGCACCTTTATCAAACTGGAAAAGTGCTCAATTCTGGAATATTTGACCCCAAGGAATTCAGTTAAGTGATTATGAAACTGTATTCTATTCGCATTCTACTGCTAGATCCTGATTTTTCTTAGAACTGTAATAAATCCACTTAGAAGTTTTGAGATAGAAATTTGTTTGGTTATTATTTTTGCTATAAGAAAGACAGATCACTTCTGCCTTTTCTATTCTTTCCAGATCTAGCCCCTATCTAACGAAACTTCAAACTAGCTCTTAGAAGTATTATTTGAAGGAAATTTCTGAAATATTAATTGTAAACATTCTAAAAGAGGCAGGTTTCAATAAACTTTAAAATGTTTAAAATATACTCATTCATAGGCATGTATTTCTATAAAAATNGCCTGTCAGTTCCCACCTTTGGCTTACCTGACAGGCACAAAGATGTCACGTCCAGAGGTACCATGTTTTTGCCCCAATTTGCCATTAGGCAATTCTTTTGTAATGCTCTCCAGCCATTTCTCTGATGCCATAGAAGGAATACCAATAATTGACAATACCATCAACTCATTTTGCTTCTAACCACTGGGGGCAATTTCTTCATTAAATCCCAATCCACCTTTTGGACTAGCTCTTTTCCATAACCAATAAACTGATAAATGAAGCCTCACATTGTTTAGAAAACTATGCTTGCCATGGAGCCTACATTTGTCAGGCCATCCCCCCAGAGAGTCCCATTCATCAGATGTTGTCAGGTTGCATTACTCAGCCTCATTAATGCCTCCTCGCAGGCTGCAGGGCTCCATCCTGCCCGCAGCTGCCTGATAGACTGTTCCTCCCTGCACAGACTCTGGAGGGGCCCTTGAGAAATGCTATATTGAGGGCTGTGGTGAAGGAGACAGCACCTTAATGAAAGACATGCACCAGAGCATAATTAACTACTACTGTAGCCCATTGCTGTCACCAACAGTAATTTCATCGATTTGTCACCTATGAGATGACTAGCCTTCCTTTAACTGAAAATGCAAGAGGTGGCAGAAACGATTTCAGCAAAATTAGAGCTGTTTTAATAGAAATGTTTTCTTTTTGGCTTCACCAGGACCACCCAGTCCTTCACCTCTCAGTTGGTGTGGTTAGATTAAGGAAAACAGCCTCAGGAGGACAGAAAACAAAAGTCAGAACAAAGGCCAGAGACGGTCAAGAAAACCATTTAGCACAAGAGGTAAATGTTTATTTGAATTGTGACAAACGGTGTTAGCATGTTAGCAGTGGGTGTTAGCGGAAGATCAAGACGTGGTAGATTTAAGCTCTTTGTCATTGTAAATACTCTAAACACAGAGCTTGAGTGGAAGATCACTTAAGTCATGACAATGCACCCTGGAATTAAAGGTGTCAGGAATGAAAGGCAGAGATTGATGACAAGCGTGCTCTTTTACAAAGCTCTCTCCTGTTCTGATTTTCCTAATGTCAGCTTCTTTGAAAGAATTAAAATAAATGAAAAGATTACTTATTTACGCCTGCTTTAAAATCACACACACACACACACACACACACACACACACACCCTCCCCATTCAGCGTTATTCCAGAATTATATGCAGCTGCTGCTCTAGCCTAATTGCCTTTGCAGAGCGACAAAAGAAGTAAATGACTTTTACTTAAGCTGCAAATCAGATTCCCCTCAGCTAAGGTGGCATCTGTGGCGTAAGGCTCCCTTTAGAATGACCGTGTCCAATTACTAACAAACACTGCTGTTATCCCCAAGGAAAACAATTCTGAGGATCTGTGATGCAGCACATGACCAAATAATCTGATGGTTCTGTTACTTTTTGACATTGCAATATTTATTTAGTGCTAATGATGGGAGAGCATATTCCTGCCCAAGTAGAATTCACAATTTAAAAGGACAGGTTTAAAATACTGGGTGCTGTATCTGAAGAAAAGCAGTGTGCCTAGTAAAGGTTTCAAAGAAATCTATAATTATCTGCAAAGCCCTGTTGTAAGCTTTTTAAAAAATTTATTTATGGAAGAATATCACTTTCTGTCCTCATTTTCAAGATCTCATTTTTTTTTTACCTCTAAAAACACATCCCACTGAATGCTTATACCTGGTCACTAGCCCTTATTCAAAATGCCAAAATCTAAGATCTTCAAAAGCTCAGAACTTATTTTAATGTATTTGGTGGTAAACTCTGACCTACTTTGAATTTATTTAATGGTGAAACTTCACCTGAACTTACATGAAGTGATTCATATACTTTCTGTATCCACTTAGTATGAATATCGATAGACTGCATTCCAATTAGATGGTATGGAATATACAGAATGCCTAGCACCTTTATCAAACTGGAAAAGTGCTCAATTCTGGAATATTTGACCCCAAGGAATTCAGTTAAGTGATTATGAAACTGTATTCTATTCGCATTCTACTGCTAGATCCTGATTTTTCTTAGAACTGTAATAAATCCACTTAGAAGTTTTGAGATAGAAATTTGTTTGGTTATTATTTTTGCTATAAGAAAGACAGATCACTTCTGCCTTTTCTATTCTTTCCAGATCTAGCCCCTATCTAACGAAACTTCAAACTAGCTCTTAGAAGTATTATTTGAAGGAAATTTCTGAAATATTAATTGTAAACATTCTAAAAGAGGCAGGTTTCAATAAACTTTAAAATGTTTAAAATATACTCATTCATAGGCATGTATTTCTATAAAAATTTTTAGTGAGTGATTTGACTCACATTATAATGTTAAAAAGAAAACATAATGCTTGAATTGCCATTAAAATAACAAGCAGTGAATTCCATCATGTTTATATCTAACCCATATGTGCCAAAAGTTTTTATCAGCATTTGACAGATATGGACTAACTTGGAACATATGCTCTTTACCTTACAATAAGAGAAGGAACTAAATGAGAGTAAATAACAATTAAGAAAATTAAAGCTTTTGGTACATTTAAAATGATAAGGAATATACTCTGATATCAAAGTTTCCATTGTGCTTTCTGAGGAGTATTGAACCATAGATTCCTGGGTACTCACTTTCTGTGAGAAACAGCCTCTGGACAATATCCTAGCACGTGATCACTCAATGTCTCTGATATGGACTGAATTGTGTCCCCCAAAATTCATATATTGAAATCCTAACCACTGTGCTTCAAAATGTCACAATATTTAGAGATAGGGTCCTTAAAGAAGTATTTAAATTAAATGAGGTCTTTAAGGGTCCTAAATCAATATGACTGGGGTCCTTATAAGAAGAAGAAATTTGAATACAGACATGTACAGAAAGAAGACCATATGGAGATACAGAGAAAAGACTGCCATCCACAAGCCAAGGACAAAGACTTCAAGAGAATTCAATCCTGTTGACATCTTGATCTCAGACTTCTAGCGTGAGAAAAAATTCTGTTGTCTAAGCCACACAGTCTGTGCTGCTCTGCCATAATGGCAGCACTAGCACACTAAAACATCCTCTGTACATTTCGTCCGAAATATGTAGCACTGAAATCCGTGTGTGTGTGTGTGACACACACACAAGTTTTTGACCAGATCAGTTTTACTAAGAAAATTTTCATGTAGCAAATGTTTGTTGAGTAAGTCTTGTGTGCTAGGAGTTACAAAGGTGAGTGACACATGGATCCTGCTATGGAAAGGGCCATACATTTGCTTGGGATTCACAGGAGCAGGGTGGAAATTACAGAGAAGCATATAAACAAATAGGTCCATATAATATTGTAATTGGGGTACATTCAAAGTTCTGTAGGAACAGAGGTAAAAACAAAACAAAACAGTTTTTCCTGTTCATTGTTGTAAGGAAAAATTATTTTTAAAAAGATATTTGAGCTTAGTCTTCAAGGATGAAAATGAGTTCTCTAACTAAATAGTGAAAACCCAGGTAGAGTAATCCCAGTCATAAACTATGGTCTGGTCAGGGAACAAGATGTAAAGGAATTTACAAAGAGTCACTGTAGATATAATTAATGAAACCAGAGCGGAAGATGCCTCGAACGATTGCTCAAAAAGTCCATATTTTACTTTGTAAGTAATCGGCATTCTAAAGTGCTTAATCTCAGAACATGATTGAATTTTCTTTAAAAATTCAGTCAGGAGTTCTGACATGGAAATATGGGGATTGAGTCAATGCTAAAAGACTCTTCTTCTATAATCCTGAATTCCAGCTATAAACCTACATAATTACATCTTAAGAAATTATTAAAATATTTCCAAGCTCAAAATACCAGGTGCCAGAAATTACAAAAGAACTCAAAGCTTGTCATCAGTTTGAGTTGATATTATGGCAATCCGTGAGGATATTGAATTGGGTGGTGATCATAAGGCTTTAATACTTAAACAGCAATAAGAAATGTGGTGTTGTACTTGCATGAAGTGTGGACCTGTGCCTGAGATCCTGCATAAAGCCAAGAGCTGCCCATTTCATAAAAACAGGATTAGACACATTTCATCTATGAGCTTCTAAAAACCTACAGGTAAGCTTTCTTCCTGCCAGAGGCTAAGGCAGGACCTATGGGGGGAAATAATCACAGACCAGAAATTTAAACCCAAGCCTGGTCCGTTCATAAGCAGATGAAGATCATAGTACGCTGTTCATGGTTATGGAATGCCAACCTAAGAAATCAGTATAGATATTGGTCCAAACCACTTAAACTGTTTTTTTTTTTATTATTAATATGTAACAAGTTACCACAAATGTAGTGGGTTAAAAAATACCAATTTCTTAACTCTATAGGACAAAAGACCTGACAGACCCACCTGGGTTCTCTGCTTAGGGTCTTTACAAGGCTGAAATCCAGGTGTCGGCTGGGCTGGGCTTTTATCTTGGAGGTTTCTGGGGTTAGAATCTGCTTCAAGGCTCACTCAGGTTGTTGGCAGAATTTAGTTCCTTGTAGATGTTGGGTTGAGTTACTTCTTCCTTTTCTAACTGTAGTTACATTTGGAAAATTTCTTTTGCCAGTGTGTCATCTTCTACCAGAGAAACAGAAGAGGAGATGTACATTAAAGCATTTATCACAGAGTCGGCTTATATGAGTGTGTGTATAGATTGGCTAGGAAAGTCAAAATTTTGTACTGCAGTCTTTCAGTAAAGGTAGGCTGGAACTGTAGTCCACAGGAGGAATTTCTTCTTCTGAGACATCTTAGTTGTATTCTTAAGGCATTGCAATTGGTTAAATCAAGATCACTCAGACTATGTAAGATAATCTCCCTTACTTAAAGTCAGCTAATTAGGGACTTTAATCATATCTATAAGTATCTTCAGAGCACCTCCTAGAATAGTTTGGTCAAATAAATGGGGATGGTAGTCTAGATAAGTTGGCATATAAAATTGACCCTCACAGTCATGTAATATAACAGCCTAGTGTGACACCAGTGGACAAAGGTCGTGGGAACCATCTAGAATTCTGCCTATTACACCACTGAAATCCCAGAGCCCCCCAAAAAATCAAATCCAAACAAAACAAAACTACCCTACAGAGACCCTCACATAAGTCAGAGCTCTTCAGATTTCTCAAAGTACAAAAATTCCTACTAAAAATGAATTCACAGTAAAAAATTATGTAACAGATGAGGAAATTATCCAGCATGAGACAGAGTCAGTAAATGCAGCAAAGAGAGGAACTGTCATTGATAAATGGAAATTATATTATAATCCAAAAGGTAATATGAATATACAACTGGTAAATGATTAAGAAGATTGCCCCCCTCCAAAAAAGGAATAGAAACCAAAATGAAAATACAAAACCATGCAAATAAAAGAGTAGGCAAGTATAAGGTAGAAGCAAATTCAACATTAAGAAATGAACTATATAGCCCCTGAAGTTATAGGTAATAACAAAGTAAATACATATATTTTATAAAGGCTAGATGAACCAGGAGAAAATAAACCAGGAGAAGGTGAACTTGGAAGAATTATATGAAAGACAGGTCAGAAAGATACAATTATAAGTGACATAAAAAGAAGTGTCAAGTCATGAAGGATAGAGTTAGGATTCCTTACATGTGTCTAATACAATTCCATGATAGAGAGCAAAAGTGAGGGAAATGTCAACACCACGAAGGCTCAAGTTTTCTTGCATTTAATAAATATAAAATATCAATGTCATAGAAATCTTAAAAGTAACTCAGGGACAATTATAAGATACCTACAAAAATAATAAGGTTAAAATCAAAGTGTTTGCAGATAATGATGAAATAATATCCTGTGCTAGATAAAATGATTGTCAACTTAGAACCCCACCCATACAAGCTAAAGAGAAAGGTTGAATGATACTTTCAGTCAAAGACTCTGACGGTTTACTACGTTCAAAATGTACTTTACTAACAAGGAAATTGAAACCAAAATGTAAAGTGTTTGTAAGGAACAATGAAATATTACTACTACTACTACTACTACTACTACTACTACTGGCTAGTTGGTAAAAGGCAATGATTAATAACAGGCTAAAAGTAAAATACCGAAGGTAAATAATAGGGGAGATGGGAAGAGAAAATATTTAAAAAACAGCATTTCAAATGAATTTTATCAACAGGAATATATCTTTTAATGTTGAATGAAAAAGTGTTGAAGTGTTGTGAAGAAAATTAAGTGAAGAAAGCAAGATGCTGACTAATAGGCATGGCATTATAGCATGTATTTTATTTTCAAAATATACAATACTATATAAACAATGGCTGTAAATGTATACATACATGATACAATATTTTTTTAAAAGATGGGTGGGAAGGATACACACCAATTTCAGGGAATTTAATTTGTTTGAGAAGGATAGGATGGAAAGGAAAACAAGGAGGGATGCAAAGAAGTCCTCAGTTGTATTAGTAGTGTTTTATTTCTTAAAAAGTAAAAGTTCTTAAAACAAATATGGCAAAATATTAACAATTTTTAAATATGATTCTTTGTTATATTATACTCTATAATATCTTGTGTATTTGAAGGGTTTATTTCTTTAAAAAAAGAAAAATATCTTGAACATCAATAAATAAGATGAATTGGAAGAGCTCTGTAAAGTAAAATCAGAAAACTGTTAAAATTTTATTGCAGTAATCCATGCAAGAGATGATCAATGACAGTATCTTCAAAAAAAGGAAAACAAATGAGACCTTTCAAATGTAAAA
This sequence comes from Crocuta crocuta, assembly GCF_008692635.1. Lineage (NCBI taxonomy): Eukaryota > Metazoa > Chordata > Mammalia > Carnivora > Hyaenidae > Crocuta > Crocuta crocuta. Next base: position 8,750,609 of record NW_027531334.1, read on the forward strand.
TCAATATGACTCGGTGATCAATTTTATATGAGTGACAAAGGGGAATGTCAAATCAAGAATGACTCTGAGTTTATTGTCTTGAGAAATTAAATAAAAGTTGGTGTTTTCCATTTACTAAGAGACAGAAAGTTGCAAGGTCTTGATAGAGTTGTTCACAGGGTATCAAAAATTACAAGTCTGAATTTGACAGTTTGGAGTCAAATGAATAGGTGAATGGAGATGGATGAATAAATATTTCTATATCTATGCATCCATTCTTCCCGTTATTACTTTTTAATGACCCAAAATGCCCATCCTACTGCCTTCTAAACCATATTTTCTTCTTTATACACTTTAAATGATTTAATAGTTTTGTTTTTCTTTTTGATTTAATTTTTCTGCTTCTGCAATCTGTTTGCATTTTTCCTGAAGCTTTTAAAAGATAAAGAAGCTATGAAAGAAGCTATAGATGATTATAAAGAGCACAAACACAGATTGTATAATATAATCATAAAAGAAACCTCTTAACAACAAATAACTAAATATTTCACAATTTGACTCAATCAAATTTCCCGAAAGCTGAATTTCAACTTGAAGTTATTATTTTTTCCCTTTATACTGTAGTTAATTATAGAAAACTTCCACCAGCTTGTAAGTAGAGAAATTTGCCCAAACAAGGAAAGTTGATTTACCATATGGTTATTATACAGATTATAGTTTGTCAATAAGAATTGATATAAATGGTTAGAGAGTAGAGTCCTTGGAAATAGTTGATGTTGAAATTCATTACGAACATATTGAAATGCTCACATTCTCTAAAGTTGTCAGGACCTTGACAAATTAAGCCCTACTTTCCTCTGCATGTAATTTTATTAATTTCACTCCCTTTCTTTAGAATAACATTTCCTACATTGTTGCCTTTTTGACATCTTTGGATCATTCAAATCCATGTGAATACCTAAACTCCTGTGTGAGACCTTTCCCAGCTTCCCAGGCAGAATTCTACCAAAATCTACAATGCTGAAGAGTGAACAGCAAATAACCACACACTTTTAAAAATGAACTTGATATTTATCATCATTAACTGTCTCTATTAATTCTTTGAGTAAAAATTGGGATAATGAAATTATAGCAACAATGAGATTCTTAAAAGATGTTGATAACCCAACAATGAAACTTACTTAGTAACTGGAAATATAATTAGAACATTTAGTTTAAGTTAATACAATATTTTTATAAGCAAAGGAAAAAAATCAAGAGAATCAAATATATTTTTCTGATAGCAATTGCTGAAGAGACTATAAGAGCGAAAGAAAGAATAAATTTATTCTACTAAGAATCGTAGGCAAAGTTATTAACTATAAACCTGAGCATTGTTTCTCATTGTAATCTTTCAGTTGTTCGACACACTGATGGAGAATGTATTATAAGTTAGAACCTATGCCAGACCCAATGGTTTGATGGCAGAAAACTCAGACCAACAATACATCAATAGTTGGTGAAAAATGTTGAGTGAACTCATCTTCTCTGTTCCCTCAAATGTTTTTCCAGTATCTTGCAGGTTTGTAATCTAGGATCTGTATTCTTCAAGGAGAAACATAGTCCTCCCTTCTGCCCTTTGAGATGGTACAAGCTTCATATGCTGATTGTGTATGACAGCCACTCCAATATTTAATTACATTTGTGAAAAGTAACCTCATTTTTCTCCATCAGATATTTCAATGTTAGAAATTCCTTGCCTTAGCTGGAGGGAAGCAAATATCCCAGGTATGTCTCTCCTAGTGACCCCCTACATCCCTCATTTCAGGGTTGGAGAGACCACTGCTGTCTCAGTCCACATTCCATCGACTTTCAACATTTGTCCCAATAGCAGCTCTGCATCAATCTCTTTTGCTCCTTTTCTTTGCACTGCCAAGGAGTGTCAGGTGAAGGATGGAGAATGGTAGTGAAAACCTTGAGCATTTTAGCCAAAGGCAGCATGCCTCCTTCAATGCCATGATATGATACATCTCTTTAGGGCCCAGCAGCAGCATTAAGGGTTTAGGCCTTGTCTACCTCAGACTTTAGCCTTCGAGTCTCACTAAATTACCCCCACCACCAAATCTCAAAAAGATTGCTCTTTTACAGAATTATCCAAATATGTTGGATTTGCCTCAGAATATTAATTACAGTTTATAACTGAATATTTCTGTGGCTATTTGATTAATGTTTTCCTTTTCGTAAACTGTAAGCTCCATGAGTCCAGGAAGTAGGTCTGTTTGAATCAGCACTATATCACCAGAGCTCTTCAAATAGCTGGAAGAAAATAAGTTCTCATTTAGGATCTGTTGAATGAAACTTGATGATTGAATTGTCACGGATTAATAACTATTTTGAAAATTTAACAAAGAAGTAACATTACACTTATTTTCCAGTCTCTCACTATCTCTATCCAAGTATCTTAGATAAAATAGGCACTCAATATAGTCAAAAGTTAAAGAAAAAGTGAGGAGAGGCCATGATTAAGTTACCTGCTTGAGAATGTTTTCAAGGTCTCCTCTATGTGAAAGAATCATGGTCACCAGCAGCTCTGGGATCACATGTTTTATAGCTAACAGTTTAAGGTCAAGAGAAAGTTTTTCCTGAAGTATCTGTATAAAGTACCAGATAAAGACTAACTTGCATAACTTGTGTCACAGGACTTTTCCTGAGCCAATCTCTGTGGCTCGGAGGATAAAGTATTGTGATTGGTGGTTACATGTACACTGAACAGCAAATGGCAGAAATGCTATGATTGGAAGAACCAATGTGATTCCCAAGGAAAGAGTTGCTGTTTCGCAAAGAAAATGGAAAGAGATACATAACATCTACCACATAGATCACTATCACGGCCGTCATCATCAACAACAACAACCAATATTTACTTCAGTGTGTGTGGAGAAACAGTGAAAGGAGAAATTGAAAGTGTCGCAGAGGAGGTGGAAGAGTTTCATGAATTATTTATAATTTGAAAGGCTATACGTTTTTAGAAAATGAATTAATGTTCTTACTTTACGAGGGAGAAATTCTTAAAGCAAAATTAGTTTCACAGTTAACGTATTTTAAAAAATTCTGAAAGTGACTAGTGTTGGGGTCTGAGGTTGAGAATCTTCTATTATGAGTGGTGATAAGAAACTTGTTTCTGCTTTGATTTTAAAAAATCATTTCACTTTGTTTTTTTTTTTTAATGTTTTATTTATTTCTTTGAGAGAGACAGCGTGAGCAGGGGAGGGTCAGAGAGAGAGGGAGACACAGAATCTGAAACAGGGTCCAGGCTCTGAGCTAGCTGTCAGCACAGAGCCCGACACAGGGCTCGAACCCACGAACTGTGAGATCATGACCTGAGCCGAAGTCCAACGCTTAACTGACTGGGCCACCCAGGTGCCCCATTCACTTTGAAGTTTCAAGAAATATTGTGATTTCGTAAAAACATCACCTTTAAATAAAATGAGTGTGAATTTTTTGAAGGCACTTAAATGAAAAGTAGTGGGGTTTTTTCTTTGCTAAATGGAATCATTACATTACGCATAATAATGAATCTAGGTTTAGAGTGATTCTTTATGGTAGGACTACCTAGGGAATCAGATAAAATAAAAACTGAAAGGTTAGTGTTCTGCAAAATCTAAATGGAAGACAAGGTACCAAAGTTTGGAATTATGTTTGAAATGATTTTTGAATGAATTCAATATTTGCTTAATTGAGGTTCTCCCTCAGTGAACATGAAGCTCTTCATCTTTTCCGTTTGCCTCCCCTCTGCTTTTAAAGACAATTTAGTTGTTTTTAATCCTCAAAAACCAAGACTTCCTAATTCTTCTAACTACCATCCCATTCCTCAGTACATATAAAAGCTTTTGCTGAAAAGTGAAGTGCTCCCTGGTCTCTGTTTCAATGCATTCAACTCCCTTCTCAAATCCATGCAGTTCTGTGCTTTTTGTATTTTGTATTTTTTTTTTTTTCATCTAGTCTATCCATGGCTCCTTTGGATGGTTGTTATATCTTTCCACTTTTTCAATGGTTCATTTTGAACTGCTACATGACCTAACATTTATCCTAAAGTTAACTCTAACTAGCCACTATTGATGTTACATTACGCAATTATGCCTTGATTTCCAAAGGAATGCATCTACTGGTAAGTAGAATTTATTCTTTTCTGCTAATTATAGACAACCTCTTTCTGAGAAAATTTGGTGTCTGTCTTGTTATTTTCATTTCCTTGCAGATTCTACCTTGTATTGTATTCACATCTACTTACTTCTAGTTCAGTCTTTGCATTTTCTACACACCAATTAATTCTTTTCTTGTCCCAGAATTAACATTGTTCAAAGAATATCATCAGGTGGTTGTTATGGGGACAAATTCTGAAATAAAATGAAGAAAGTCTCTGTAGAAAGTCTTTATTTGAAGTCCTGGCAATTTCTATTGGCTTTCTCAAGCAAAGAACTGTGGAGTGAATTTTGGAGTGCAGCCCCAGTTATGCTAATTAATTATGTTTTAAAAGATGTTTATTTATTTATTTTGAGAGAGGGAAGGAGAGGGGCAGAAAGAGAAAGATTCCCAAGCAAGGCCCCATGCAGCCAGCACAGAGCCTGACATGGGGTTTGATCTTATGAACTACAAGATCATGACCTAAGCCAAAATCAACAGTCAGACACTTAACTCACTGAACCACCCAGGTGCCTCATAATTAAATACTAATTAGCCATATGATGTGCAGCAAGTTCTCTGTCTCTCTCTTTTTCATTATAAAATGGGGGTGGTAGTTAACTCAAGTAACCCATAAGTTCCCTTCAAGTCCCCAAAGTCAGAGTATTTAATCAGGGCAATTAACACTAAGTGTTATAACAAATAACCCCCCCAATTTTAATAGCTTAACAAAATGAAAGTCTTGCTCATGTCACAGTTCAGTGCAAATGAGGTAGCTCTTCTGAGTGGATCTACTTCAAGCAATAACTCAGGGATCCAGCACCCCCATCTCATGTCTTTGCCATCCTATAGGCCACCTTGAAGGTCTCTGCTGTGTTTTTCACATGCAGTAAACCAATGAGAAAAGAAATTGTGGGGAGTCTTGTGGGACACTTTATAGGCCGATCCCACAATAGCATACTTTAATTTGGCCACATTCCACATTTCACTGGCCAGAACTTTTTTATGGTCTTAAACATATTGGAGGGGAGGGGGTTTAGAAGCAGTAGCCTTTCTGTATGTCCAAGGAGGAGAAACAAGCTTAATGAGCTTTTAGCCAGTCTCCATCACAGCCTTCCATGTGGTAAGACTATTAATTTCCTTCTATATCTCTATCACCCTTTTTTCCATTCTTTCCATCTCTATCTGTTGTTTTCTTTCCTGATCTTCATCATATTCCCCTGGCCACATTTTATTTTTTACTTAGCACTATAACCCTGGACTCTAGCATCATTACCAAGCTTTGTAAGAAACCTCATTTTGTCCCTTTTTCCCATAAAAAAACCTACATATCAGTGTGCAAGATCAGAGTTTTACCATTTGCTACTAAATAGAATGAGTCTTCTAGCCCTCATCTTCCTCATCTATAACAGGCTTACCTAAAAAAAAAAAACTATGTAAATTGTTAGAAATATATTAGTGCTCAAAACATTTTTATTTATTTTTATTCTGTTTCCATTGTCCCTGTATATCAGAAAAATTATCCAAGCCATTAAACCTCTGCCTGCTCTATTAGAACTCTCTGTAAGAAAAACAAAGCTATTTTCTTAAATTCCAAAGGCTATCCTACATACATAAATCAATTTGCCCTCTCTTTCTGATTTTCCACTAAATAAAAGCCTTCCTGTTATGTGGTCTTTACATTTGCAATAGTCTACCTTCTCTATTCATTCTAACTCTATTTCAAAAATATTTTAATGTGAACTTCCTAGATATATCCAGAGCTGTTTATCTAATTTGTTGGTGAAGTTAGTTAACATTCTCTCCGCCTAAATGTTTACTATTTCACAGCCCATTACCATTCATACCAGTAAGTGAGAGATTTTCTCAGTGGCTTAGACTACAAACCATCATTTGAATAACAGTAACTATTGACTAATGTGAAATTTGGGGATTGTGTCTGAACAGATGAAAATTTCCAGGCAAAACCATTAAGCATAGTAAAAAGTGCTTAATAGTGAACCATTGCAAGCTCATGTTTCTAAAAAGACAATTATTTCTAATAATTAGGGTTTTCTATATTGAACTGAATGAGATTGGAGAAATAATCTCTCTGTGCTCAGTTTCCTCTCAACTATCAAATATTCAGGTTATTTTCTGGGCTTATTCATTACCTAAAATTGATGCTTTATATTATTTGTGAGAGGCTCCTCATATATTATAAATATCTCTCCAATTATGGCAAAATATTTTTTCTTCTTACAAATCACAAATATGCCTGTGGTAGGTTGAATAATGTCTTCCCAAAACTTATGTCCACCCAGAATCCCAGAATGTGACCTTATTTGGAAATAGGGTCTTTGCTGATGCAATTAAACTAAGATAAGGTCATACTGAATCAGAGTGGGTGTTAAATGCAATGAATGCGATCCTTCTAAGAAGAGCAGAGGACACAGATATGCACAGAGAAGAAGGCCATGTGAAGAGATGTAAAGATTGAGTGATGCAGCTACCAGCCAGGAAACTTCCAGAAAGGAATTTACCAGAAGCTAAGAAGAGGCATAAAAGGATTTTTCTCTGGAAACTTCACAGGGAGAATGACCTTGCTGACACCTTAAGTTCAGACATCTAGCCTCCAAAACTGAGAGATTTAATTTCCGTTGTATTAAGCTACCAATTTGTAGTGTGGCAGTCCTAGGAAAAATAATACAACCCCCTTCAACCATTTTAAACTATTATAATTACTCATTTAACACATTCATCCTTACCATAACTGTAAGTTCTCCAAGTGATGCCTGATTTAGTAAAGTGTACTTGTATAACTCATAACTTGATTGACAGAAGTCCATTAATAATTATTGAAATGAAAGATGAATGAATAAATGAATAACTCAATTAATACTATCCTGGTGCCATTATGCTATGCATAATTAAAGCTTCCCAATAAAATAAGAAAAAGCTCATTACTATCATCAATCAATACTTCTCAAGTTTCATCCTTATGAATCATTTTCCAAAGTCTTATTTATGAATTAAGAGAAGATTGAGAGTTTCTTGAGTGTCACATTTTCTTGAATATGGATGCTTACACTGCTCTTTTGATGTTTCCTTCTCTTGCTATGTCTTCAGTTGGTTGAAGGTATAGGAGAGATATCTGAAAAGGCATCTTGGAAGTAAGATTTCACGGGCAACATGTACATGACAGCAAGGAGCATCCCATGCTCACACTGGTTCTGTTTCTTAAGGTCTTGTTTTATCTCTGATGACAAGGCTTATCCAATAACAATGTGTGTGGCATCTCACTGCAAACTCTCACATATTGCTGATGGGGAAACTACCCAACATGAAGGTTCCATAACTGCATCATTACTGTGACAGCTATGGAAAACATTCTGAAATAAATTCTGAGTGCTATATTGTATGAAACTGGGGAAGAGTAATATCCATCTTCTTTCCAACAGCTCTGTGGTTTCATTGATAACTATTAGGAACCAAAGTTCCTTATGGGTTGGGATTTTGGTCATTTCTGTTCTCTACTATATCCCCCAGAACCTGGAACATTTTATATAACCAATAGATATTTTGAACAAAATGTCCCTTCCTTTAAATCCATCTTACTGCTGATAGCTCAGTGACAAGATACTGCTGCTTTGTGTGTATTCTATTATATAACTAGAGTAGGAATTTGCAAATTGCAAAAGCTACACCAAAGAGTTTTATTGCCAGGGACAAGGTTTACCATGCTCCTTACTCCTCTACCAAATTTGGCAATTAACACTCCAGATAGAGGGCTTCCCTCTCTCATGATCCCGTGTTTACCTGATCCCCACCTCTTCAGGTTCAGATTGTGCCCTATAACAGATATGACCATAGCATCATTTTTCAAGGATAGCTGAGTCAGAGACTAGGGTCATCTGTTAAAAGTGCCATATTTGCAAAAGCTAATTAGGTATAGATAAGTACAATTTTAAGAAGTAGTGCACATTCAAGTTTTATCGCAAAGAAAGAAAAAGAAAATAAAGGAATAGAATAGCTTAAATGTAATCTCAAGCTCTCCTTTCTCCTTTTCTTTCTTTCTTTCTCTTGTTTTTAGAACTACTATCCATGGCCCACAAAACTATTGCCTGAGGTCTCCATAAAATAGAACTCTTCTTTCCTCAAGTGAAGATGAAAAGATGAAAAGGTGAGTACAGATAGTTGGAAGGGTTAACACTTGTGATTTAGTTTCAGATCAAAGTCCAAATGTTGACTTCAGCTCTTTTCCTGTTTGGTCTTCATTTATGTCTATTGGGACTGAGATATAAAGAGAATCTTCCAACCTATATGTCAGAATAACTACACATCTAGGCACCTGAAAGGAGACCCTGGTTGGGAATTCTTCCAGACCTCGGGGAGCTGATTAAGCTTGTTTAAGGAAGAAGTAGAGGAGCAGGAAAATTTGAAGACAAGAGAAGTGAGTAGGCTCAGAAAATCCACTCATCTGTCAGGCTTAAGCCAGGGAACTGCATTCCCAGCATGGGTGCTAAACCAGCAGGCGCTGAACACCACTGTCTCATGCCTACTCAAGCCTGCCACTTGCTTGTTATGTGAATTTGAGCAAGTTTCATACACTCTGTGTGCTTATGTTTCCTCATGTATAAGGGAGAGAAAATAGTTGTGCTTCCCTCATAAGATTGTTGAAAAGAGTAAATCTGTGAATATATGTGAAGTGTCTGTACAGTCCTGACAGTAAACACTAATTAAGTGGTAGCTATTATGGCAGAGATGGATGTATTAGGTGATCTGAGCCTGAACCATTAAACATTTATAACATATAAATAACTCCCCTTTTCTGAATCTGTATTTGCTAAGCTGCCTTGTGATAACTTGTTTTTTCTGGAGGATATAGCATTGATAGAAGTAGAAAATGTTTTAGCTGGCCATAAACAACCATCCCTCTTGAGAGTTTTTATTTATCTCTGAAAAAGTATGGATGAGGCACTTACTTAATTTTATGTATTATTAGGATCCTATGAATGAAAACTCCTTTTAATGGATTAGAAAATTGAGGATAACATGGGTAATATAATTTGCTCAAGGTCATTTAACTGCAAGCAGTATGGACTTTCTTCAAACAGGATTCTTTTTTTTTTCTGGCATACATGAGGTGGTCCTTTCTAAGCTGTAGCGAAAGGAAGTCTTGAGTGGTGGTAACCAAGTGAGGGAATTTCTCTTTTACCATCTTTTGGACCGCATGCCTAGTTGAGGCTGAGAATCTAGGTAAATTAATCCCTTGTATTTTGGTTAGGATAAACACTCCTCAGCAAAAGTGGAGCTAGGTTGCATCTTGCTTGATGAATGGAAAATAAATTCATTATAAAAATATTCAGTTGGACTAGTGCCTGCAAAGTGGCCCCCTCTGTGTTTGTTTCATTTTGCTTGTTTTTCCTACAATGGCTCACAAGCTTTGGTCTGCATCGGGCACCTGGAGGGCTATGGCAAACACTCCTCGTTGGACCCATCCTCAAAGTTTCCCATTCGGAAAGCCTGGGTAGGGGCCCAAGTTCCTGTATTTCTAACAGATCTCTGGTGATGGGGACATTGCTGGTGCTGGCACCACAGTTTGTCTTAAAATCAATGGGACTCAGTGCTCTTAATTTCTTCATGTGCAAACTTTGTAAAGCCTAGTTGATCTGATAGTAATCTTTAAAATCTCTTTCTCTCTGTGTTAAGTAGTTTAGGTTTTATTCATTAACCAAAAAAGAAAAAAAAAAAAAAAAAAAAAAAAACC
>NW_027531334.1:8760627-8837825 GCF_008692635.1 Crocuta crocuta
TACCCAAAATGAAATTAAAGTTCTGTGTGCAACAGCTCACCAGTCTCAGGGGGTGTAACACATGTGACATTTATGTCCTTTCAGTGTTTCAGATTATTTAATTAATTCTTTTATTATCTTTTTTAAAAAGTTTATAACATTTATTCATTTTTGAGGGAGAGAGAGACAGAGTGCAAGCAAGGTAGGGGCAGAGAGAGAGGGAGACAGAATCTGAAGCAGGTTCCAGGCTCTGAGCTGTCAGCACAGAGCCCCACATGAGGCTAGAACCCACGAACAGTGAGATCATGACCTGAGCCTAAGTCAAACACTCAACTGACTGAGCCACTCGGCTACTCCTCCTTTTATTATCTTAAAGGAGATAAGATCTCACAGTTCCTGGGTTCAAGCCCCGCAATAGCAACGGGTTCTGTGCCGACAGCTCAGAGCCTGGAGCCTGCTTCAGATTCTGTCTCCCTCTCTCTCAGCCCCTATCCCACTTGTGCTCTGTCTCTCTCTCAAAAATAAATAAACATTAAAAAATTTAGGGGTGCCTGGGTGGCTCAGTCGGTTAGGCATCCGACTTTGGCTCAGGTCATGATCTCGCAGTTCATAGGTTCGAGCCCCGCGTTGGGCTCTGTGCTGACTGACAGCTGGCTCAGAACCTGGAGCCTATTTCGGATTCTGTGTCTCCCTCTCTCTCTGGCCCTCCCCTGCTCACGCTGTCATTCTCTCTCTCTCTCTGTCTCTCTCTCAGAAATAAATAAAACATTAAAAAAAATTTAAAAAGAGGACATTTTATATAAGATGTCATATTATTACAGCATGTCTAATCAAATTTAAGGAATTCAGGACAGAAACCTCATATAGGGATTGTTGGGTTTTATTTGTTTTAGTATTTGACGAGTTCACTTTAAGGGCTTACTTGAATTGCAAAATTCTTAGGAGAGTAGCAGGGAAAACATTCACAGAAAAGAGTAAGTATGGATTTAAGTATTTGGAGATACTGCAAAGCACTTATCAGCCAACTTTCCTTAATCTGTCACTGTTCCTTTAGCATTTTACTTACATGCAGAATTTAGCGATTACCATATCGTCCTTTACCACCTCATCCCTCTCCGCAGACAGCCACAAAGTATTACCAGGAAGTGTTGAGTGGAGGAAAGATGACAGTTCAGATAATTAATAGGAATAATAATGAGAACAGCATCTATGTATATATTTACACTGGACCAGGTACCTGTTCAATGTACCTCATAAGCAGTATCCTATTTAATCTTCACAAAATTCCTATAAAGCAGAGTTTCTCAACATCCAAACTATTGAGATTTCAGGTTGGATAATTCTTTGTTGTGAGGACTGTCCTATGCATTGTAGGAGGTTTGCAGGAGCCCTGGCCTCTACCCACTATATACCTGTAGCGCTCCCCCCCCCCACCAGTTACAACAACCAAAATTGGCCCCAGTTAAGAATCACTGACATACAGTAATTATAATCACCATTTCATTGATGTGGCGTTGGAAATGTAATTTCTGCATCATTGCACAGCTTATTGGTATCAGAACAGGAAGTTAAGTCCAGATCCTCGTATTGTTCCTTCTTGATTAGTTGACTAGCAGTGGGAGCCACAAATTTTTGTAGCCCAACATAGGACAAAGCATCTGTGACTAATTCCTCATAAATCCACCTTCTCTAAGTGAATTTTGCCATATTGAGGCTTTAAACTGCAGAGTCTATATTTTGTCTCAGTTTTTATTAGAGAAATCATAGTCTTTAAGTGCAATGCAGCATTCATTCTATTGTTGTGAAAGCAGATGCCTTTGGCTTGTGACTCAGAATAGGTACTCATACAAAGCAGAGTTCTTGCTGGCATGGCTGTATGGGTCCCCAGTCTCTGGTCACCAGCTGGCTAGGGTGACATTTGTATTTACATATCCATTTGCTTTGTTGTGTATTTCTTTAGTTGCATCTTAGAATATTGTTCATAGCCTTTTCCCTCCCCCCTCCATTTTTATAGCAAAATCCAAACCTGTGTTCTCTTAAATGATTTATCAAATAATATATGCACACATGTCAATTAGAATTGAGATATAAGGTATATTTTAGATCAACCACATGTTTATAAATAAATGAAACACAGACAGACAGACAGGCAGACAGACAAGCAGACTGATAGAAGTCCGCTGGGTAAAGCATGGGATCTATATCACTGCTAGGAGTCAGTCAGAAGCTCATGACCTGCTCCTGAATGTAAAGAGATGGTGATTTTCTAACTCCTTTAGGAAAGAGGACTATTTACCAATAAAGCAATTGGGAGTAGGTAGATATGGATAATCTAGGGACATTTATTCCATAACAGAACACATTGATGAGATAAGGAATTATAAACTTTTGATATTACAGTAATTACAGAAAGAAGAGAGAAAGAACCTATTATTTTTATTTAGGCTATGATGTAAAGGAAATGGATATACCTTTTCAGCATAATACATACACATGTTTGATTACTGCAATAGATCCCGTAAGTTTTGTTGGGATTGAGTAACTGTTGTAAAATGTACCTATATGCTTCAATATACTTAGGTAACTATTTTCAAAGGTTTGGGGCCTATATGAAGAAAAATATAATATTTCATTAAAGTATAGAAAACAAATTTCTCAACAAATGAAAAGAAAAAAGTTATTTTAGATGAGAAACAAAATAATAAAATTATTTACACTTCTAAAACTAATAAGTGGACTTAATTCTATTCCAGTCATAATTCTAAATGGGAATTTCTGAAAAATTTATATGCCAGAATAGATTTTATAGATCTCATTGTCTCTCTTTCCTTTCTCTCTCTCTCACACACAGACTTATGTAAGAGAGAGCATAACTACAGAGTTCTATAAAACATACATATTCAATTATTCTTTTATCAGCATGACATAGACAAGTAAATCCATAGAAGGAAAAGGGAATCTAGAAATTGACTGTAGTATAAATAGGAGGGTTTTTGTTATTTGACAAAGGTAGAATTTTCATTCCACAGGGAAAAGATGGATCATTAAGTATTAGCACTGGCACAATCAGCTATCCATTTGCTTCTTATTCCAAATTTCAGATGGATTAAACACTTATTTGTAAAAGGTAAAATAGTAACATTTTTGCAAAAATCTGAGGAACTGCATGTACAATAGTTAGCAGCAAGCATGGCCTTCTTAACTAATACTGAAAACCCAGAAGCTATAAGAGATATGGCATATATATTTGTAGCAAAAGATAAAAGAATCAAAAATGTATAATAGGTTTTGAAAAAAATATGTGCACTGGAAAATACAGACAGAGGGTTGTTCCTATAATACACACAGGACACTGAAAATTTGTCAAGATGAGAATAGAAGCTCAATAGAAAAAAAAAGGATGAAGAATCAATTCACAGAGATCATCTTCAAATGATCAAGTATATGAAAATTGTGCTCAAACTGACTGTTATTCAGATGAATATAAAATAAAGTAATGAAGAGATATCACATTACCTTCGTGAGGTGGACAATAATTTGAAAGGGTGATAACTTGACATGCAAGTATAAAATCTAAAGTATTAATGACATTCTGGAATGCAATATCTATTAAAATTAAAAATGTGTTATACCCCCTGACACAGAAACCCCTCTTGTTAGTTCAATCATAAAACAAATCACCAGTAGGAAGGATATTTATTGCAGTGTATTCATAGTAACAAAACATTAAATATGAAGCAATGGCTCTTCAAGAAAATGACTGCAAATACAGTAAATTCATATCACAAACTATTTTCCAGCCATTAAGAAATAATGAATTAAGGACACCTGCGGGGCTCAGTTGGTTAAGCATTTGACTCTGGATTCCAACGCAGGTCATGATCTCACAGTTTGTGAGATCAAGCCCCACATCAGGCTCTTGCACTGATAGTGTAGAGCCTGCTTGGGATTCTCTCTCTCTGCCCTTTCTCCACTCACTCAAGCTCGCTCTTGCTCTCTCGCTCTCTCTCTCTCTCACTCAAAATAAATAAACTTAAGAAAAAAGAATGAATTAAAGCTATAGGATAAGACAATTGATTTAAAGCTATTTCTGTGATTTGTCGTTTAGTGAAAATACAAAAAATACAAAAAGGTGAATACTGAATTATCTTTTTGAGTAAAATAAATAATGAAACAATAACTAAAATTTTGTATTAGTGTATGTGAGTCTGCACAGGGGTATATGTATATACACCTGCCTATTATTATATAAATATGGAAGAAAAAAAAGGGGGAAGGTATATTTAATAGTGAGAATTTGACTCAACAAAGTAGGAAAGTGGAAGTGAGAAGGGCTGAACACTAAAATAAAATAAATATTTAACAATATAATAAAAATGCATGTAAAATTGGTTTTACTTACCAATTTATACAACACTTTAAACGTGAATTAAGGTACATTGAAATTATGTGGGATTACTCTGAGACTTTGTTTTTGTCCAGACTTTAACCAGAGGTTGTTTCTTTAGATTTCAAAAATACATATATAATGAGCATAAAAAATAATAAAAAAATTGCAGATAAGCAAACGCACACACACACACTCATGCACGCATGCACACACTCACACACACACACCAAAAGCCAAAGACCACCCTAGTCCTTCCAGCTGACACTGTCAGTTGGCTATCTTCCCTTCTTTTCTCCAGAGTTCTGTTTACTGGCTTCTGCCTCCTGTTCAGTCTACTTTAGGCACCACCTTCTAGTAACTTTGTTCCACAGCAGGGGCATGCCTTTAGTGACTTACACATCTCTGTCCCCTTGGTTGAGGTGCATATCCAGCCTCAAAGAGACACTACCCAGTCCCAGAGTAGAACACTTCACACAAACAGCATCTGATCCTGGGAATTGCACAAGTTGAAAAACCTGGTCCTTGCACAGCATATCCTCAGAGTGGCCTACCAGATCTTGTGACAGACATGAGAGCATAAGAAGCATAGATCCTGCCCAAAGAAGCTTAAAACTTTAGGGAGGATGTTGTTTCAGCCTTTGATCCTACAGGATTTCACAGATTAATTGTAGGTTAGAGAATTAAGGAGAAAGTTCATTCAAAAGAGCCCATTACACCAGGTAGACAAGAAGACTGAGATGTGAAAATAAAGTATGCAGAGGGTCCAGCACTTCTGGCTTTTGACTCGTTTCTGGTGCTCGGGCCTGTCTCATGTATAATTCAGCAGGAAGGAGGGGCCACGTCTGAACTGGTAAAGTAATAAAAATTGATATTTCTGCATAAAATCCCTTAAAGGACACATAACTGAGGCTTCTGGCTAGAGGCATCCTTTACCTTCAGCTAATTAAAAGGGGGCTCCCACCTGTAGAAAAAGCCAATACAAGGTCTCCAAAAACTCAATTCTTGATCTGGGCCTGTTTCTAAAATAAACCACATGTTCTTTATCACAAAGTACTATTTTCCCTACTTCTGGTTGGGGCTGGGATGGAGGTATTAAGCAGAAGTTGGAGTTCCTTCCAGATGCCCAGGCCCACTTGTGGTTGCTGGAGAGGCCAGCCAACTGGAAAGTGAAGGCCATACCTGAAAAGAAGAGATATTTGATGCCCAACTGATAGGGTAAAACTGATCAAAGAAATGACGGTAGGAGCATGTTAGGATTATCAGAAAAGCCTTGAGAGCTCTGGGCTTCTGCTCTGGCTCCCAAGTAGCCTTAGTGAACGGTCACTGCCTGTGTCATTGTAGTAGCTGTTGAGTGGAGAGGATTGCTTCTAAAAGTGTGCTTGAACTGTTAAAAGTTGTAAGTCAGAAAGATACAGATAAACCTTTTGTCCTTGGAAGTCGCCTAAAATGATCTTTTTTTAGTCTTTCTGTAGCTTCACCTGTCTTTTATCCATGCCTGCCCTATAGAATGGGCCACAAGGTTACCTCCGGACACGTCACTGAGATATTTAGTGTCAAAAATTTTACGCTAGGGGCACCTGGCTGGCTCAGTCGGAAGAGCATGCAACTATTGATCTCGAGGTTGTGAGTTTGAGCCTCATATTGGTTGTAGAGATTACTAAAAAGTTAATAAATAAAACTTAAAAAAAGAAATGTACTTATAAATCAGAGCAGAAAAACAGAGGATAATAAAAATAGGTAGCAGAGAGAAACTGCAAAACCCCAGAATCTTAGAGTCATCATCTTTGTTTCATAGTCCCTGACTGCCTTATATAGTGACGACTGAAAATCCTCTTGGACTTGGAATCTTTCATTTTATCTCTGAAATCTGAATCACAAACAGAACTTTTCTTATCATCCTAATCCCCATCCTACCCCCACCATTAGGCTACATGGCTGTTTGTTTCCCTTTCTTCAGAGAGCCCCCTTTTCCCAATGAGTAGTAGGTTTAAGCCAAATCTCAATAGAACAGAGACAGGAATTATACTTTTCTGCCCGGTTTACCCCATCCTGGACTCAAAGTCAATTTGCTGTAAAAGAGTTATCTTCATTTCTGTGGGTTTCCAGTCAGTGTTTCACCTCCCACCACACTTCTAACCAGACCTCTGTGTTTGTGGTTGAGAGTAAATATTTCTATTTAAATCATTTAAGAAAGGTTGTGTGCTAGATTGTGTACTTAAGAAAAAGGTGGGAAGGTGATATACTCTACACCAGAATAAGGGGTATGAAATCATGAAAACAAGAAACTCATTCATTCATTCATTCATTCATTCATTCATTTATCTTCCTTGAAACTATTAAGTATGTAGGATATAATTAAGGCTAAGTCTTCTAAGTATTATAGGTAGGGAGAGAGAAAATTCTTCTCAGAGAAGTTGATATGTCTCTATTAAATCAGGAACTATGTTGTTAATTATATATACCAAGTAGTGTTCAACTGAAATGTGGAGGGGTCACAGATGAACTAATTCTAAGGAATATTGAGAATAACATCTAAGGTTTCTATATGAAGTAAGCCTGGTACCATTTACTGAAGTGTTTTGCAAAGCCTGTAGCTTTATCATAGTGTTCTTAGGTATGTACACAGACATATGATATTTAAGAGTTTTTCAACTATTATGTTGACCACACTGGATTTTTCTATAGCCTGCATTTCTATAGCATGATACAATAAGAGCCTTGATCAAATGGACATTTGCTCAATAATACCTCCCACTTTCAGAATTGAGCTATGTAGTTTCCTTAATTTGAAGACACTTTAATGTATTATTTTTTTATTCTATATAAGAAAGGTGCATAGTGACAGGGCAGCGAGGTGGAGAGCAATTATTTGAGCCTAATGGTTTTAAAAACATTCATTTGAGATAGAGCATAATAGGCTAAAGGATTAGCTAAAGCCTGTGGTGGTTTAAAACATGTCCACAAATTATTTGACCATCTTCCCATTGAAAGGTGACCTATGTCCCCTTCTCTTAAATCTGACAGGATATGTCTCTGTTTAGACAAGTAGACAATGGCAGAATTGATACTATGTGACTTCTGCAGCTGGGTAAGAAAAGGCCACATAACATCCATCTGGTTTTCTTGAAATACTTCATGTCAGAATTTGGAGCTACCGTGTAAGAAATTCTGCTACCCTGAGTCTACCCTGAGGCTGCCGTGCCCTGAAGAAAGGGAACTTAAGGCACATGAAGATGCCATGGGTAGATACACATCAGTCGTCAGCCTGACAGCTGGCCTCAACTGTTGTGAAACTGTCTCCAATGATTGTGGTCCCCACCTGACAAGTCATTCCATGGAATCAAGATCTCAGACCACACAGATGCTGTGAACAAAACAAAATGGCATTTTGAATCCTTCAGTTTGGGGTAGTTTGTTATGCAAGAAATCCCCAAGAGCCCTTTACTTCTGGAAGTGTCTTCCAATGATAGCTGGTAAAAATAAAGATTTGGTGGAAACAGGACACTTGGGAAAATATTTTAAGTATAGGTAGGTAGAGGTAATGATTCTTACGAAGAAAATGAGGTAGAAGATGGGAATCCATCTTCTAATGTTCTCCATTAGTACTATCCATTCACTGATGCTTCTCCTCACATTACTAACATGATCTGTTTCTCTGTTTCCTTTCTACCTTCCTCCCTCCTTCCCTCTTTTCTTCCCGTCCTTCCTCCCCCTTCTATCCATCCTTTCTTTCTTTCTTTCTTTCTTTCTTTCTTTCTTTCTTTCTTTCTTTCTTTCTTTCTTTCTTTCTTTCTTTCTTTCTTTCTTTCATCTGTCTTTCTGTCCTTCTTACCTGTCTCTCTGCTTGTCACTCTCTCTCTATTGCTTCTGTCCTCCGTATATTTCATCCACTTTGTGCCTCTAGTCACACCATTGCCAATTTTCGCTTTACATTTTCATTTTGTTAATATTATTTTAGTAGGGTCTTTGTTATAAAGCAACTTAAGATAACAAAAATTTGCTCTGTGCAGTGAAAATCAAAAATCAAGAGAATGCATTTACTTGACAGACCAGGAGCAGTTAGTATGTACTTCAAAGTCTTCCACCACTACAGACAGGGGTAAAGAAGTTTCCTCATACTTTCTGTCTGCCTGATTGTGGCAGCCAAGATTGAATGAGGCAGATCAGGCATTACTAAAAACCATGGGATGGGACGGGGTAATTTTTGCAATTCAAAAATAACCTTGCAAACAGAAAAGAGCCTGATTTACTCCAACATAGAAATCTAAAATTTTAATTTACATTTTTAAAAAGTCAAAGGATTTTGACACAAAAAATTAAGGCCAGAGGGATGAGGGGGCATGAGTCCATAGACAGGGACATCTTATCCATTAGGTAAACAGATTACCTAGGACTCAGAGTACCTGAGCAGTCTCTGGGCTCACAAGGGAATGGAAGCTCCCATTTCCTGTGGAAAAAAATACCCTTGGGCGATCCCCAAGGTCCCTCTTTATAAAGGGATGTTTCCATATAAGCTCCAAGCAATGGCTTCATTTGGTCAGGTTGTTGCAGTTTTGATGGGATATTTAAGGAAAGTCTAGGCTTTTTATCAGTCACATTCAGTTCATTACCAAGAAGGAAACCAGTGAAACAATTCAAGAGCAAACCAATATAATTTGCAAGTGTCAAATGTTAATATTGGCCATACCTGCACATAAACTCAAACAGAACAAACCTAAAAGTTTATACATTATGCATCATTACCCGTAATTTTTTTTTCAAAAATCACCTAAGGGACTTGACCTCCCCAGAGCTACCAGAAGGGGAAATATTGCTGCAGCCTCCTTGGAGATATTTCTATCTGCAGTTTTATATGACAGGGCATAGTAGACAGTACAGGAGAAAAGCGCTTAGCAGGCCTATTTTGTTCCCTAGGATCCATCATGCTTGGCATGTGTTAGGCATGCAAACCATACTTGTTGAAAAAAGAAAACAGGAGTGAATAAACATAGAGTTTATTCTAGTATACTCTTTGTCCAATCCTGCCTATTTGCTGGTTCTGCCCAATACTCTACTAGCTTCCCAAAGAGGAGTGCTACAGAAGAGCCCTGGGTCCTGTTACTTACATATGTTTCCTTCCTGTAATTTCACTTTCTTGTCACTGAGCCTCCCTTTTCTCTTTCTTCTGACCACCATCTATCTTCTGCTCCAATGTTCCCAACTTCTCATTCTAACTGCTCAGTTTCCTGATTTCAATTCTGCCATCCTGACTTGATACACTCACAGGTCTACTTGTAATGAATTCTTTGTGATGAATGATTCCTGGTTCTTCTTCTCCTGCTGTCCTGTCTCTTAGGTAACCTTCAATCCACGGGGCAACAGAACCCAGGCAGCTATAACTTCATAATGAATTCAGGGTTTAAAAGGTTGTTTCTCCTATGTTTCCTACCATTCTCAATAGGCTGCCTCAAGTAGATTTCTACAAAAAGTTATTATAGTTCCCTTGACTCTCAGTTGCTGACCCTTCATCTAAAATTGCAGTTCTTACCCAATCAGACCTTTGAAATTTCATATTAACACTCTGTGATCTTATCATCTTATATTAAGGAAATAATTCCTGTTACCTCCCCAACTTGAAAGACCTTGGACAATTACCCATGATGATAATACATAATCTAAAACTTAGAGAGAGAGCGCTTTTCACTTTTTGGATATTTTCTGATAGTAAGAAAGGAAAAAATTAGAATGAAGTAAAATTTTTATGAATTAGTTCCTTACAAAGGAAAACCACATAGCATTGTGTTTGCAATGTTATAGGGTAAGTAGTGCTAAATAAAACAGAGAAATGTGCTATCTGCACAAATGTGCAAATTTTCAGGTGTTTTGCTGACATACTGCTACCTTTCCACATGCACGTACACACATACACACACCCCACATTCACAAATAATCAAGTAAGCAAATCTGGGGAGTAGTGGATTTAATGAAATTCCCGTTGGTTTTACTTACCTGTACACATTCCAGTTACATTTATTTGTCTCTACTCTCAGAAACTAAAATGTCAGAGTGGAACAGATGGGGTTGATTCTCGGAAGGATTTGGCAAGATTCTTATCTATTGCAGCTAGTCACAAAGCAAAAGAACCAGGCTTTCTGCTGGGTATTTAGAACCTTGCTTCAGGCTCTCAGCTTCACATCTGAAAAACCCAAATGAGATTAAAAAACAATACTGATGCCCAATTCTACCCTGATTCCCAATTGAAACAAAATTTTTGACCCAGGGTCAGGGGGAAGAAGGGAGGGGGAAGCAATGTATTTGCCCACACCTCCACAGTGATTCTAATGTGCAGTCAAACTTAAGAACTACTGATTCAAAAGATACAGTTGCTCTGTGATTTTCTCATCTTAGAGAACAGCAGTTTATATTACTTCTATATGATCCTGGAAGAATGAAACAAAAGTATGCAAAGCAAGTTATACTTCAGTAGGACCAAGCAAGCGAGGCAAGGGATTTCTGCTTTATAACTGTGTAGGCTATTGTCAAAATATAAACAGGCTTAGGTTAGAACCCACTTTGATACCCAAAGAATTTGCAACTAGCTCCCACAACTGGAAAATAAACACAGAGCGTTTCTCCTGGCAACACGCTTTTCCCAAACTCCCAATGACATTCTGCACGTGCTGCTTCCTGAAGATAATGCTGTTTTTATTATTTGCTGTTTAATGTCAATTACTTTTGTTCTTCAGAATTACTCACAATACATTTTGGAATCCAGTGAATGCATTAATGTTTCAGAGTATCAACACTTCTTCCGACTTGTCCTTCATTATTTCAAAGCTGAAAACCAGCCATAAAACAAATGCTGCTAAATGATTTATTTCTCATCCACTGAAATATACTTTTTTGATGACCAGAAGGAAATTATTCAAAGATTTTAATGCAGTCAAGCAGGGGATTCTAAATCTATACACAGAATTTCAAGTCCTTGTAAATAGGTCAATGACATCGGCTGAGTACTCAGAAGTGCTTAGTACTATAATAGGAACCTAAAGTATATAGTTGAGATTAGACCTGACTTATGCCCTGAGAATTTTATAATCTTTCAAAAGAGACCAGATAGGTTGGCATTCAATGAATATGAATGCATACAAAGAAATATTCTGACAGAAACTGATAAGGAAAGGATTGTGCAGATCAAAGAATGAGCCGTAGTTAATTGAGGGAAATTTCCCTTGAGAATCTTTCCTGAAATGGGCTCTGAACTTCAATTTAATGTGAGGGATACGGTTTGGAGGACAGGAATGTTGAGACTGTTCCTCGTATATGTGATAAATTAAATGAAAGCTCTAAGAAGCGGATAAAATGGAGTGAAATGGCAGGAAAAAGAAAGCTCCTAGATGTCTCTAATGGCTGTGAAAAGGGACAGATTACATCTTGCTCCACAATTTTTCTTTAAAATCAGCAATTTACTGACAGTTTTCTGAATTAAATGCTTTATGTGAACATTGATGGATGGAAAAACATGTTTCTGTGATGATAAAAGCGCTTCTCTCCTATTTTAAAAGTTACGTAGCTTTTAGATATGAAATATTCTGATTACACCTCTCTTGTTATGAATATTGTTACTCTTTGTTGGATTATTCTAAAACTGGCTCCCTGTGGCAGACATGTTTTCTTACCCACACCAAGTATCCATGTGCTTTTCCATATTTTTCAGCCCCCTCACAGATAAATAGGACCATTGAACAGTTTGGGGTAAGTAGACTGTGAGCAAAATCATTGTACGTCACTTTCCTGCCAAGCCATGTAAGAGTCAATGTGTTCCCTGAAGTTCTCTCTCCCCGAACTCATCACCTGGAGAGCTGGTACCACTGACAGATTCAAGCAGAATGTGTGTCTGGGTCAGTACTGGGGTAGAAGCTGCCTAGAAGAGTCATCATATAGTAGTAGTATATACTGTATACTACTATATATATATATGTATATATACATGTGTATATATATATGTATATATACATGTGTATGTATATATACATGTGTATATATATATATACACTGTTACTAACTGAGATTTTGATTCCGTACCCTGGTATGGCTTAGGCTAATCTCACTAATGCACCCCCCAAACTATTTGTATGAGTAATTTTGTTTTTTAGAGAGGATGAATTTCAGGAAAGTGGTGGCAAAAGGGGAAGGGGGAATAACAATATATAAATACAATTGAAGATTCACGTTCCAGCCATATCATTTCTCACTTGAAATAAACTTCTATACAACTTGTCAAGTTAAGCTGCCTTTTAAAAAAAAGACGTAATTTAGCAAGAATAGTGTAAGACCTTTCTTTTGGGTTTCTTTTATATTTTTAATTTAAAAAGTTTTTTTTTTAATTTATTTCTGAGAGAGAGAGAGACAGAGACAGAGTCAGAGACAGAAAGAGCAGGGGAGGGTCAGAGAGAGAGGGAGACACAAAATCTGAAACAGGGTCCAGGCTCTGAGCTGGCTGTCAGCACAGAGCCCAATGCAGGCTTGAACCCACAAACTGTGAGATCATGACCTGAGCCGAGGTCTGATGCTTAACCGATTAAGCCACCCAGGCACCCCTTCTTTTGGGTTTCTAAAGAAAGTTTCATTCATTCATTCATAATATTGTACTTTGGCAACAGAATCAACTTACCACACTTATGTGTTAGCTGAATTGGTCTCAATTCTTCCATTTATTTGTATTAATCTTCTGATGAATGAAGACTGAGATCATGCATGTTTGCTAAAATTCTGCTAAGAGTCATCTCCAGCCCAATAACTCAAATATGTCTGGGGCTTGTCCAACTTGTTCTTACAGTTGTTAACACATTGGTGAGGAAAATGAGAGTTTCACCAAGAATGAGAGAAGGATATACTTTCATAGGGGCTGAGCAGAGCCTAATGTAATTGAAACAAATAAA
Organism: Crocuta crocuta; assembly: GCF_008692635.1. NCBI lineage: Eukaryota > Metazoa > Chordata > Mammalia > Carnivora > Hyaenidae > Crocuta > Crocuta crocuta. The sequence goes on from NW_027531334.1 coordinate 8,773,918, forward strand.
TAATTCTTAAGTGAAATCAATCTCATTAAGCTTCTGCCATTGAAGTCCTTCACCTTCTGTGTCCATCCTTGGCCCACACTTGCAAAATGAAGCTGGTGTTGTCTTTGTGATGGAAATGGCTCAGTTCCAGGTTCTAGAGCTTCTTGTTCGGTAGATAGCAGCCAACAGTCTTCTTTGCATTGATGGCATTTTGTTTTTTAATTTGGAAGAAAGCAAGGCCCTTCTTAACTTTCACCCCTTTGCTTCATGATAATAACAGTAGATGCAAAATAGTGTCAGGCACAATCGCATAGTGATCACCCTTATTAAAACAAAAACCACTTCAAATCTCATTAAAAGAGTTTTTGTCCCTTTAAGAAATGGAGCCCATGTGGCTATCATTTTCCTATACCAACTTTATCACCAAAAAGGTTTCAGGAGTAAAAATATCATATTTGTATGTTTATAATAAGGGGAACTGTTTTCAAGACCATTCCTAATGAGCAACATGTTGATACCTTGTGTGGGCAAAAACATGTATCTGAAAATATGAAATAACGTCAAGCTTTATAAACCAAAACAAATGAAAATTATGACCTATAATCAAAATATTTTCATCTATATTTAAATGGTTTGGCTATACCTGAAGAATGGTAAATATGTGTTTATAAATTCCTACTATCTGGCATATAGTTGAGAACTAGAAAATAAGCAAAGTCTAAAATGATTTACTCATATTTTGAGAGGTTGTCTGGTTTCTCAGACAGCAGATGAGGTGAATTCAAATAGATGGGAGGACAAGGCTGTAAGGCTTGTAGAACTAGCAAACATAGGACATTGACCTTCGATCTAGATAGACCCAAGTTCAAATTTCAACATTACCCCTTACTAGCTGGGTAAATGTAATGAAGTCACTTATTCTCCACGAGATTCAATTTCCTACTTTGTAAAGTGAAAATAATCACATTTAACTTGCAGGAAATTGTGAAAATTAAATTTAATAATGTGTACAATATGTCATATATAACAGCAGACTCATACTATCTCTAAAACCGGAAGGGTTATCTTTTATATATTTTACAAATGTTTAAATAGCACCAACTGTATGCCAAAAAACATGCTCGTTCACAAAAGGATGAGAGTCTAGGAGAGGATTGTTGTGAGCGACACCACAGCTGCTCACTGACATGCAGTCCTCTCTACTTCTTGCATCACTGGAAGCAGTACTGCCTGACCCCCTTGAAGCATCCCCTAGCCAATTCTGATTTCTATAGGCACTTAATTTCTTAACAACAAGAAGGGGCAGTTGAGAGAAGAAACAAAAATAAATTCAAAAATAAGGAAAGCCAAGCAATATGACATCATTTCGTGAAGGGAAAAGAATCCTAATGGTTCCCAGCCTCCATGAGACCATGGCCATATTTGAGGACCAATGTATAATATTGAGTCATCCAGAGTGATTAAGAAATAACAGAGAGGGGAGCCTGGGTGGCTCAGTTGGTGATACGTCTGACTTCGACTCAGGCCATGATCTCACTCGTTGTGAGTTTGAGCCCTGTGTCAGGCTCTGTGCTGACAGCTCGGAGCCTAGATCCTGCTTCAGATTCTTTTTCTGCCTCTCTCTCTCTCTCTCTCTCTGTCTCTCTCAAAAATAAAGCAGTAAAAAAAATTAAAAAAAAAGAAATAACAGAGAGATATTAATAGAGTATTTCATCATTAAAAAAAAACACATCCTAAAATTTTAGAAGATAAAGTGTCTAGTAAGGAGTTAAAATTCAGTTGTGTGTAATGTTATTTTATGTGGAATACCCCATTTCCTCTTGAGAACACAGCATGTATTTATATATGTAGCAACATTAAGGATGATTCCGTGTAGATAAGGCACTGGGCTAGGTGCTGTAGGAGAGAGGTAATGGAGGCACTACTGTGTTTTTAAATCCTTTTAAAAAGTTTTCTCTTTGAAAATGTCATGTATCTCCGTAGGAGCCTTTGCATCTTCCTACAGCACACCCACCCCATCCACTTGCTCTCTGGCAATTTAACAAAATGTCCGGATAAGGGGAAAGGCTACCCATTTCTCCTTCCCTTATCACTACGCCAGGTTCCTTTTAGTCAATAAGGATAATACTACTGAGTCTCAAAAAGGCATACATTCAGACTCCTCTCACAGAGGAGATACTGTACACACCTTGAGACATCACAAACAGCTTTGTTCTTTTATTTTTAGGAAAATGCATCAGGCCTAAATTTATATCGTCATTTCTCCTATAGAAGCTAATGAAAACTTAAATTAGAATATCACCAGAGGAGCATATTCTCAACAAAAAAATAGAAATTATTTTAAATTGACTGCTTCTGGTGTCAATTTAATAGTCTTGCTGTGCCTGAGAGGGGGGAGCACAACCTGAGTATGTTTTTTAAACTTTCTGTAATTTCAAATAGTGCCATGTTCCTGCTGAAGTTTGCCACATGCTGATAGAAAAACAATAGATGGGAAATCAAAAGAAAATGTGGAGCTCTAATTTATTATGTTATCTCAGTCATTCCAGTAATTCCAGGTTGTGGGGTAGACAGACTAATGATTTTTCTCTTTTGAAGGAGACAGATTTCTCTTTAAGTCTCTTTCACTTTGTAAATCATGGCTAAGACAAGTGCAGAGGTTTGAAGGGGGGGATTTCTTTAAAAATTCACTGAGCGGGGCTCCTGGGTGGCTCAGTCAGTTAAGCATCTGACTTCAGCTCAGGTCATGATCTCAGGTTCATGGGTTTGAGCCCCGCGTCGGGCTCTGTGCTGACAGCTCAGAGCCTGGAGCCAGCTTCAGATTCTGCGTCTCCTTCTCTCTCTGACCCTCCCTTGCTCATGTTGTCTCTGTCTCTCTCTCAAAAATAAATAAAACATTTAAAAAATAAAAGTAAATAAAATAAAAATAAAAATTCAGTGAGGAAAACTGCTGTGTCACATTCCCTTCCTGTCACCCAGTTCCCTCAAGGGCTTCTTACATGGCAAGTTTTCTACAGAAAGAATTTCATCCCACACTTAGTTTTTGTAGCTGCAAACACTTCATGGAAATTTCTGAATGAGAAAGAACATTGCATCACAGAAAGAGTGGTTAGCCATAATAACTAGACCTTCATTTCAAACATATCATGACATGTTATATAAAATCAGTTTGACTTGAAGTTATAGCAGACTGTTTGTTATATATTCTATTTCTTTTAAAGCAATAAATGAATTTCTGTATTCAATGTAAGAGGGCAAAAATAAATCAGTGTTTCTAGAATACCAATAAACCTGCTCTGGAAGGAATTTACATAATCATTTAACATGGACCTGTTAAAATAGCATATCTATAATCTATATGGTGCATAGTACATCTATACCAAAGCAATGTCATTATCATTATTTTTCAAAACTGTGTCAAACTCCTGTTCAAAATTAATGAATATTGCTAATTAGGTTATTTTAGCTAGATGGCTACTGCTGAGAAGTTAAAAAGTATATAATAGCCAAGACATGGAAACAACCTAAGTGTCCACTGATGGATGAATAGACAAAGAAAATGTGGTACATATATACAATGTAATACTATTCAGCCATAAAAAGGAGGAAATCTTGCCATTTGCAACAACATAGATGGACATTGAGGGCATCCTGCTAAATGAAATATGTCAGACAAAGAAAGATAAACATCATATAATCTCACTTATATATGGAATATAAAACAACCAAACACAAAACAAGCAAAACTCATAAAGAACAAATTGGTGGTTGTCAGAATGGGAGGTTGCAGGTGGGACAAATGGGTTAAAGTGGTCAAAAGATACAAACCTAAAGTTATACAGTAAATAACTCCTAGGGATATAATGTGCAGCATGGCAACTATAGTTAATACTACTGTATTGTTTATTTGATTGTTGGCAAAAGAATAGATCTTAAAAGTTCTTACCACAAAAAAATGATTTGTAACTATGTGTGGTAATGGCTGTGATCGTGGTGATCATTACCTAAAATATACAAATACCGAATCGTTATGTTGTACACTTGAAAATAATATAATGTTATATGTCAATCATATTATCACTCTAAACAAAAAAGCAGATAAATAGAATCCACAAATGTTGGATTGAAGAAATTCTGAGTAGAGGACTGATAAACTAACTACCAACATACTACTCATCTTACTTTTCAATCCAAGACTCTATTATCAAATGTATGAAGGAAGGCAGACAGGGAAGTAAAGCACACATGTCTGCACACATGCGCGCACCCAACAGAATATCCATAAGTTCTCTCTCTCTCTTGCTTTTGCTTACCCTCAATTACTTTCAAATTAAAGGATCCTACTTCCGTGCTTGCCCCACTTTTGTCACTGACCCAGAGGTGACTAGATTAATCACCATCTTAGTAATGTTGTGATGCACATCTGCACCAGGTCCTCAGCTCTCTGGGGGATGAAAGCCACTCACTGCCTGGCATTTTCTACTCCTATTTCTAAATGCTCTTATTCTCATTCTTTGTCTGTAGTAAAGATTGTTTCTAGTTTTTCCAAATCAACAGTTTAGGGGATAGTGATGTATTTGGTGATTTATGAAAAATTTTCTGTATTCCGATACTTAACAGAGTTCCTGGTGTATATCAGATGTTTAATATGCACTTTATGAGAATATAAAATAATGGAATATATAAAGAAGTATTTACCTACCTGTTGAAGTACACAGTTCAAATAACTATTGAAGCAGATATGTAACTGCTCCTTCATGGATATTGCACAGAGCAGAAAGTTTTCTCTTCTTAAGATCTCTTCTTAAGACCAGTTACAGGGCCACAAGTAGACAACACCAGAAGCAAAGTGGTGGCTGCCACCACCATCTTTCATATTCCCCTATTCCTCTTTATCATGCTTTGTCTCTAGAACACTCGATGTCCTTACAATTCAGATCCCTTTCTGGGAAAAAGAAATATTGTTAAAGCCAAGGTGTCTCCCGTTGAGCAATGACTGCATTCATTTCAAAATAAATTTTAAAATGTTGTGGGTCTTCTAGATCACATAAAGAAAGAAAATACTACTGATTTTTAATGAAAGCTCTATGATATTAATACCAAAGCTTGAAAAGGAGACTAGAAGGAAGAAGAGGAGGAAGAGGAGACAACTAAACTAATTTGCAAATAACACACAGAAAATTTCAACTGAAAATCAGCAAACAGAATCCAAAAGCAAAGTAGAGAATAATACACCAACGGACAAGTATATATGGAGTGGTTCAATGTTAAATCTATTGGTATGATTTAAAATATTAATAGAATAAGGAAAATGAACTTCTACTGATGATGAAAAGTTATTTGATGAACTATGATACCCATTCTTTATTTAAAACATTAGAAACCTTTCAACTATGTTCACTAACAAAACAGCATGGTGTTTACCACTACTACTATTAAACTTTGTTTCCTAATTACTAATGGATAAAATTAAACAAAAGGGGAAAAAGTTATGAAAATAGAAAACGCAGAGATAAAATTACCTAGATAAAATTGCTTATTTTATTTATTATTTTTTAAAAATTAACATTTTATTTTTTGAGAGACAGAGGGTGAAGATGAGAGGAGCAGAGAGAGGGAGACAGAGAATCCAAAGCAGGCCCCAGGTGATAAGCTGTCAGCACAGAGCCTCACGTGGGGCTCGAACCGACAAATGTGAGATCATGACCTGAGCTGAAGTCGGAAGCTCAACAAACTGAGCCACCCAGGTGTCCCTAAAATTTCTTATTTTAGATAATTGTTAACTTAGAAGAAAAAAAGATCAACTAATTTTTACCAAAGATAAGAGAATTAAGTACAGTGATTGGGAAAAAAAAATAATGTACATGATCAAATAGTGGTCATAAATACTGAAACAACCACTTAAATTATATGTTGAAAGAAAAGATTCATATATAGAAACAACAAAAAAGATATCTATGAATAAACTTAGAAAGAAATGCATAGGATCCATAAAGGCAATATTAATATACAAGTAAAGGACATATACTATTTTAACAAATAGAAATTCCTACCATGTTCTAGGTTGGAAGCTTAAAAAGCATAAAAATGTTAATATCTCCTGAGATAATTTATATGTCAGGCCAGTCTTCTTCCAGTCAAGGCCTTCTATTTTAAAAGTCTGGACGGGCCCATTTCCTCCAATGAAAATAAGAATAAAATGCTTTTTAAGCTACACATACTTTATACTTTACTCAATATATAAACAATTACACTATGAAACAAAGAAAACCAATTCACACTATAAAGTGGTTAGAATTAAAGCAGAGCAGTATTTGGTGTGCAAACATACATATCAGTGCAATAAAATAAAAAGTATAGAAACAGATTCAACATATATTGTTGGGACCACTAGGNGAAGGCCTATATTAGTATAAAGTAAAACCCAGAAATCATTTAAAAAATAATAAATGTCTTTATATATTTAAACTTTTTTTCTGAAAAGAAAAACCATAAACTTAGAGACAAATAAAGACAAGGGAATCTATTCACAATTTAAATCAGAAAAAAATAGCTAAATTCCTTAATATATAACAAGCCTCTACTAGTAAGTAAAACCATATCAACAAGTCAGTTAAAGGAGTAAAAGATGGTGAAAGTCCACAGTAAAAAAGGCAGAGAATCTAAACACAGGAAACTGTCCTCAATCCAAGTCATAAGAGAAATGCAAATTAAAAGCAATATAGAGATATCAATTTTTTTACCTAAGAGATAGGTAAAGATAAAAGGGTTTAATATTCTGTTTTATTAAGAACTTGGGGAAAGTTCTATTATATTACTGGTATGCATATAATTTTTGTATCTCTATGGAAATAAACTTAGCACAATCTATACGGATTTAATATGTATATAACTTTTGCCCCAATAGTTCCTCCATTTTCAGAAATTTATCCTACTGATAAAATGGCAAATACAGAGGTAAATTAATCATAGCATAATTTGTAATAACAAAAGAATGGAAATCATCTAAATGTCCTTTAATAGGGCACTGGCTAAATAAATAATGGTCATGTATACATTGGAAGTCAATATAGCCTTTAAAAAAACACTGAGATAGAACTATATGTACTAATAAGGACTATCTTCAAGATATATGGTTTAATATGTAAATATTTTTAAAAAGCCAAGATCAGGACAAGGCATTATGTGTGTATATTTATTTGTTTAGTTACGTACACACACACACACACACATGCATATATACATATATGTATGTATAAATATAATACTTAGATCCATAAACTATCCTCGGAAATTTGTTTCTTTCTTTTTTTTAAATGTTTTATTTATTTCTAGGAGAAAGAGAGAGAGACAGCGTGAGCAGAGGAGGGTCAGAGAGAGAGGGAATCACAGACTCTGAAACAGGCTCCAGGCTCTGAGCTGGCCGTCAACACAGAGCCCGACGCGGGGCTTGAACCCACCAACCGCGAGATCATGACCTAAGCGAAAGTCGGACGCTTAACCGACTAAGCCACCCAGGTACCCCTTAACTATCCTCGGAAATTTGGAGGAACTGGATAGCTGAGGGATTTGGGTGAACAGGAGAGTTATTTTCATTGTTTATTCCTCTGCACATTTTCGATTTTTACCAGATGCATATATTACTTATTCTAAAACATAGAGGAAAAGAAATATGTTATAGTAAATAGCAGTACTATGACAACTGACGAAAGAATAAAGCAAAAGTTAGCCTTGCTAACTAGCTTTCAACTGGGACAAAAGCTGTCCAACTGTTTTTCTGATTCAATGAACGTTTCTTGAGTAGTAGGACCATTTGACCCTCTTTCCCTTCATACCATCGCACTGTCACAGCTAAGTATTTCATAAGTAGGGGTTATCTGGACTGATCCTGTAACATTTGCTGAAGAGGACTCTTCTCTGCAGAGTTTCACTCCTCACTCTTTGTTGCCTACCCGAAAGCAGTGTCCAGAGGCCGATGTTTAAGACTATACATTCATTTATATCTCAGAAACTGGAAAGACCTGTAGCAAAAAGATAGGCCATAAGAGAGGGAAACAAAGAAGTCTAGTGTGACGTTGGCAAACTGATTCTATTTCTTGGTGGCGCATTTCAGAGTGAAGTTTGTGTCATAAGGTGACTGCAGGGGAAATTGGGTCAGTAGGGAAAAGGCTTACTCTCCTTAGCACTGCCCATTCTCATTTTACTCATTAATCCCTTGTTCTTCAACATTCCCACTACCAACTCTTAGGAAGAATAGTTGTTTTCCCTAACATAAGTCTGGTCTCCAGCTCATGTTGCCAAGCCTGGATGCTCTTTACTCAGTTGAAGCCTTCCTGGTTATTCAGCCAATGGAAGAGAGAAGAGTGGCTGAGGAAGGAATGGCAACAATGCCCAGATTAGGTCTGCAATTCCAACCTGGAACAGCTAATACTGGGACTTCACTACAGCCAACAGCCCCAGTACCGACATTTGAATGTGGACGAGCTGGGTTCAGAATAGCAGAACATGTGCCCGAACCCGGGGTGCTTGATAGGGAAGGCAAAAGAGTGGCCAATGATTCTTTTTTTTTTTTCCCCAATGATTCTTAAATAAACAAATAAACAGAAGTCAATAGGAAGCATTTTAGAAAATACAGATAAGCCTTGAGTTCTAAAAGGAGACAGAATAAAATTTTAATATGCTGTTTAGTATTATTATTTAGTCCACAGAGGAAGAAACTTACCTTTTTTTCTTGATTTACAAATAACAGTGAATTCATAATCAGTCTGGTGTCAGATAGGAAAAGAAGGCATTATCTTCAAAGAAAGTCAGTGAGTGAAAGTAGTAACTACCATTCAGCAAGAGGTAGGATTTATCCTTTCCCTGTTCATCTACACAAATACCATGGTCACTTTTGACTATGGCATGACAAAGGGAGCTTAACACTTGAATGGCTTGTGGGGTTTCTCAAGGTCAAAATCAGTGTTTCTCTTTTTTCTACTTTAATGCCTGGTCCTTAAGTCCTTATGCTGAATGTTTACTCCATAGTCATGCTGAAGATGTTCTGGACAGGTTGGCTGGCTCTTCCAGACCTTTTAAATAGAAGGGCTTGACTGGAGGAAGACTGGCAGCAATTCAGCTTTGCCACCTTTTCTTTTCTGAGTTAGTGCAGTTAAGGGAGCTATCAGCGTGGGCACTAGGCTGCAGCAGCAGATCCGATTGAAGCAGAGATTGCAGTAAATTAAGAATTTGTTATCACTTACAGCAGGCTGTCCTCTTTGCAGGGCTTCTGGGCAAAGTCACAAGCTGATTGAAGGGACTTCTTGTTCCAATAATACTGAATATTTATAGTTCTGAGGCAAAAAGACAACTTAAAGACAAGATATGTGCTGGTTTGCAAACTCAAGAGCTTCTCAGGTGGAATATGAAACTGGGCGCTGCACATGAAGGCGAGGACAGACAGAAGAAAGAGGTGGCCTCTCCAAACTGGTAGGTGGCAGGTTTAATAAGCAAGGGAACTTACCTATGACGCTTGTCTTGGGTGGCAGAGAAACCAGGAGAACTCTACACCTGCCCACCAGAAACTTAAAGTTGTTATAGAGGCTTTACCTGGGTTAAGTTGCATTACAGTCCAGCTGGTCCCAGCAACGTATTTCTGTCTCATGGCTGCATCCTTGAAAATGGCTCCGATGGTCGGATTGGAGGACTGAATGTACATTCCAAGGATGTGGAGGGGGAAGGAGCCTCCGACCCTGGCAGTCTAGTTTATGGGTCAGCCTCTGGTCACGTGCTCTCAATGACCTCCTCCAACACTTCGCACTTCTTGACTGGCTCATACAATCTTACAGGACCTATGTCTCCCACAATGTGCCCTGAGCAGTTGAAGGCGTTTCATTAGCACAGAGGTAACTCCTTTGGCTGCCATCTGGCTGTATGGGGACATACTACAGCAACAGTGTGAGCGCATGCAAGAGAAAATGCAAGTAAAAGAATAATTCCCAAAATAAGTAAGTTTTTCCACCAAGAGCCCCATGATCTGAACCACTGATTTACATCCCCTCACACAGGGTGTTTACTTGTGTCCTCATGTAGGTTAATAAAGATGATACGTTATCTGATTCAACAGGTATGAATGTACAACATTCAGTTTAGATAACAACAAAATTGCCTCCTTGTGAGGCAGTGATAATGTCCGAGGCCAATCTATTTTGGATAACAGTTTTTCTCATTACAGACATTTCAGTCTTCAGTAAAGACAAGTTTTGCTTGCTTTCACTTAAAGCTTTTGCGGTAAATTCAGTAAGAGTTTCTATGTGTGCTAAAATGTCCTCTGCCAATGGAGGGGGGCAAAGACAGTGGCCAAATGATCCCGTCAATGGAAAACAGAATGTGCCTATTTGGCCTTGGAGGAGAGAGGGGCTGGTCACTTTCCCTACCATGGGACACTTAGGCAGAGTGTGTGATGATGTTGTTCGTTTTCTCTGCCTCCTGCCTGATCGGAGAAATGCCACCTCCCCCCACACCTCCACACCCCCACACCCCAGGGCCACACCAACCGTGCCTGGATGCTTTCCCTGGTCTTTTGCTGAAACTTGGCAATACACTCAATGGGAGCGTATTCTCTCCTCATGATCATTTCTACTCCACACTGGTGCATGGTAGCTTTAATAAGAGAATTTACTTAGAAGGCTGGTCTCAGGCAGCTATGAAATGAGTAGAGTAGATCTTCACACAGTGGAGAGTGTTGATAGGTCCAGGTACATGCTGAGTAGGCAGAGTCAGTGACCATCGAGAGCTGTTCTGATCCACTCACAGGCTAGCCAGCACCTAACATTGTCCATTTGGGGGATTCTTTTCAGCAGATTAAAGCTCTAACCTGTAGAGTGTAGATTCTCTAGATCCCATTGAGACAATCTTTAAAGTATTCATGGATATTTCCTTATTAGATGTCTCAGGTTTTCCCTGAGAACAAGTTTTTAAAAGTTTGTGGCTCTTAAATATTTTTTCATTGTCCTTCTTTACCTATCAGAGCCCTTATCATATTTCATTGTAAAGTACATATTTAATTTTTTTTTTCCTCTTAGACTGTAAGCTCCTTGAAAGCAGGGACCTTGTTTATCTTCAAAAGTTTATCTTAGTGCCTAGTACAGTATCTGGCTCTTAATAAAAATCTCAATATTTGTTGTATTAGACAGAATTGAATAAGGGGTTATTCCTTGAAGAGAATAAATTACTTTCTTCCTTTAATGAAGAAAAATTCAGAGTCAAAAGCTAATGTTACTAAAGACAGACTTCACCTACTGAAAATCATTAAAAACTTGATTCACCTTGAATCTTATTTAATGATCCAGCTATTTTGCAGATAAGCTAACAGATTCAGTGATTTGCTCAATGACACACAGACACTAATTGGCAGAACTGGAATAAGTGGCTAGGTCTCCAGACCAATAGTCAGGCATTTATTCCACCATAATTTGTCTTTCACTTATTTCAAGATATTGGAAGTGAATACGGAAGCACTTGCAGTACAGCAGGGCTATGGAGGGAATTAGGCGGCAGAACTTGGCAGACACACCTAATCTGGTAAACATTGGCTCGTTAGTTATACACTTTTGCGAAGGTCTTACCAACAAATGGCCTCTAAACTACAGATGTCCTCTGTTTGCTGGGACAATTGTTTCAAGTGGCTAGACTGAAGGGTACTGTAGTCTCCTATCCAGAGAATGGGTGTCTGAAATAATGAGAATTATTTCAGGGAATTTAGGGGAATTTCCTTGAAGAATTAGGGCATCTCATTAGGTAGTAGGGTTCTTATTTTCCAGTTTTTGTTTCCACCTTTTTGCTTCCTTGTTATTGTTGACATCTACCGGACATCTGCTGATGACCCCATAAACATGGTAAATTTCCTTAATTTACTACTTTTAAGTTGATTGAAATATATTTATTAGTGAAATAACCTCCACTCTATAAAGAACAATGTTAAGTTTATAAATAGACAGGAAAGCGTCTTCACAGTTTAAATTCTAGCAAGCAAGCAATGTACTATCAACCATGGCAATCTGTCACTACTGAATGTAAGATAAGAGCAATTGAAAAATAATAACTATATTTTACAAACCCTGCTTATTAAAAACAATCGTATCTGCACATCTAAAGACAAACTACACGTAAGCACTATATTCTAGTTGATAAAGCTGTTTCCCATAGGGGTAAAGGTAAACATTTCTGATCCTCCTTTAATTGTATACTAAACTGAACATTTCAGTAAGTGGATGCAGATGATGGGAGCCACATTAACACCACTGAAATGGAAGTTTACAGATGGGCAGGGGCAGGAGACTAGAATGATTCATGTGACAGTGGATTAGAATTGGAGGTATCAGTACAAATTTATGTTTAGCTTAATACAGACACATGTGTTTACATATAGAAATGTTTATAGATATGTGTATATTCATGAGATTATACACATATATATTTCCTTGTTCTGTCTGTTGAAAGGGCCTAAAATAAACAACATCCCAGGAGAAACAAGCATGCCCAGAACCAAGATCTTGACTTCTAATATTACTCTTCAATTAAAAAAAAAACAAAACTGGGCTTTTTGGGGAAGTGCCTGAAATGTCTGATATTAGGACTAGGGGATTAAATCTATAATTCTGGAGCATTTTATAGTCCAAACAAGTAAGGAAGTACTCAAAAATAAACAATGATAACAACCAATAAACCAACCTACATTGATGAGGATACATAAAAGAGACATAAGGGCAAATGAAAGTGTTTACAGTGGTCAAAACCAGAACGGTTAGAGCCACAAAAGTAATAAGTAGTGTTGAATTATAAACCAAAATATAAAACAAATATTCATGACTTATATACTGATATAAATACACGAGTAATTAAATGAATGAATGGTGGAAATGGAGCAAATTTATCATCCAGAAGAATCCCAGAGAAGTCATATAAAGAGTCCATCCTAAAGGAGGGAAATTGTAACTCCCCACTCCTTAAGTATGCACTGCAGATAGTGACTTTCTTCCAAAGAGTGCAGTCTGGAAAGGGAGAAAAATGAATAACTTTACAGTGGAAGAACGTGACAAACACTACCTAAGTCAGCTAGTCAAGGTGAATATCAACGATGGCTTCATGTTGACAGTATGTACCTTTGACGTGATGTGATGAAAATGGCACTTTACTTCCATGAACTTTCTCCCCCAAATCCATAATTCCCATCTAAAATTGAGAAAAATACCAGACAAATCCCAACAGAAGGACGTTCTGCAACTGACCAACACTCCCCCAAACTGTCAAGGACATCAAAATCAAGAAAATTCAAAGACTCTCCAGCTTAGAGGAGCCTAAGGGGACACAGCAATTACATGTAATGTGATGTCCTGGATGGGATCTGGAAGAGAAAAAAGATAATTAGGTAAAAACTAAGGAAATGTGAATAAAGTATAGATGTTAGTTAATAATAGTACATTAGTATTGATTTATTACTTGTAATGTATTATACTAACATAAGTTGTTAATAGTAAGGAAATTGTGGATATAATACATCAGGGTATATAGGGATATTTTGTACTATCATCTCAATCATTCTGTAAATCTAAGTGTTCCAAAAAATATTTTTTAAAAAAAGCAGATATAGTCTTTGTTTACACTGAATGTAAACATGTTTGTGCCAGGATGTTTCTCAAGACTTCTTGTTTCCGCTATTTATTAAGATTTAACCACAGTAATATTGCCTTCAAGTATTTGAAAGTCTATCACGTGAAAGAGGAAGTAAACATTTTCTGCTTTAGATGGCAGTAGTAGGACCATGTAAAAGTCAACAGTAAGACAGATACTAGCTCCCTAATATGGAATTTGTCTCCCAGTTCCAACAATGGAAAATGCTGACTCATGGAGTGGTAAACTTCCTTTCCATTCAAGCAGAGACGGTCTGATACCATCCATCAAGTATTCTTTAGTGGAAACTTATTCATTGGATGGACAGTTAGATTAGAAAACCTCAAGGATTCTTCCAACTTTGTTCTAAATGTCTGTGGACAGTTGCCCAATTCTCTGTGTAGTCAAAGCTTAGCCAATTTACCAATGTGACTCTGGACTCGCAGCCAAGACTTTAAGACTTTTCTGTCTATTGACCACAATTCTAAGTTTAGCTGATTGCTCAAAACCTACCAGCTGCACTAGTCATCCAATAAAAGGAAAGTGAATTAGCCTAGTAAGCTATGCCCTTTTTGAGAAATGCCATTTGGTATGTTCCCTCCTTCCCTGAAGTCTTAACGAGTCATATGATCCAACTCGGTGCCTGAGCAGTGTTATGATTACCTCATGACACCAATCCTAGTCTTGCAAATCCAGATGCCACAATCCCACAGTTTGGCTCAAACACTCTGTAGTTAGGATTTCAATGATTGCTAGTGAAGTGAGAGACTTTGCAAATAAGAGTTTGGTTAGATGGGTGGGTGAATGTGTGGAACGAGAGTTTTATGTTTCAATCTCATTTTGTGAATCCAGCACTCCCTTTTAATGATAGGAGCAGGAAAATTCTTTTGAGGACAGGGTAAACCAATCCTTTTTTGGTGTCACAGATTCTTTGGAAAAAACAAGGGAATTTCTAAGTCTGAGCCACTTTCTAGAGACAATACTAAAAATCTCTTATTTTTCCCATAACATCCAAAAACAAAAAAGAAAAAAAAATCTCTCCTTGATCTAACCAGTGTTTACTGAACTTTTCTTTTTTTACAAAATACTTAGAAAATTATTATTTTTCTGTATTCACAGCACAGTAAATAGAGAAGGTGCTGGAAAACAAAAATACAGGCCTGGTTTCTAGATATTGCAACCAACACAAATGTTAGGAGATCAATGTCTTAGCATGTGTGTTCAGAAGGTTATTTCTTTAACAAACAATCTAAGATCATTTTTATTACACAAATGACTCATACTAATTACACAAGTTCAACATTATGAAATGGACATTTGTAGATCACACACAGTTAAATAAAGGAAACTTCTTATGCCTCATCCTCGTATAAAATATGGAATCTCTAGAAAAGCATAGAAGAGAAGGTAAAATATAGTCTAATCCTAATCCCTAGATCTAAGGAATCAGATATTACATAGTGATGTATATACATGAATATGTTGAGTTTTCCACTTGCATATATATAATTCTTCACATAATTTAAATCACACCACAGTACATATTTTGTACAATCTGCTGTATATCCTTTATATTTAATAATGAGTGTTTCTCCATGTCATTAAGTATTCTACAGCATGGCTTTCAATGACTCCTGGTATTCCTTCATATGAATAAGCAAATTAATTTAATTTAAGCAATCTTCTATGATCAAATATTTAATTGCCCCAATATTTTCCTATTATAATTTATGCTTCTATATAAATGTTTATGGGGGGGGGTTGCATGCATCCTCAATCATGCTCCAAATACTGCTGGGTCAAAGCACACACACATTTTTAGATATTTGATACTTTGCTGACCCACCTCTTGGAAGGCAGTATCCATCAGGAGCATATAAACACACATCTTCCCATTGACAGTCCTCATTACTGTTTATAAGACTACCTATTTATATATTTCTTATCTGATTTCTCAGGAGAATTTCAGGGTCCTTCAAGCTGTGCTATGTTTGACATTTATGGTAAACTTTCTACTAGAGTCTTAGGGATAGAAACGACTCAGCAATCTGCTTTCGGAGATCCCAGCCCACTGCAGAGATAGATTGCTCTTGGCTGAGAGCTGAGTCAAATGCCACAGACAACGGCCTAGGTCTTTATCCTAAAAGGAACTTTGGGCTTAAAATTTTGCATCTCCAGCCCCTAATCTGATATTCAATTTCATGTTCAATAATGAGGTGGAGCAGAGGTCTTACCAAGTGAATGACAGTCCATTCATTATTAGAGACAAATTCATTACCTCTTACCAGCTGCTGCCGTGTTAGACCCTTACTAAGTTAGAACAGATGCCGGGTGGTCTGTGCCTTCTAATGGGAAGGGGCAGTGGCTAAAAATAAAGGAAGTCCTGTTTAAATGTTGAGGAAATAGGTAATTCTTCAAAACAAAACAAAATGAAACCCGCTCAGCTAAAACTTCTGAAGACTTGTGAGTTTTTTCTACACCAGGGGCCAGTACTTACCTACTGTGTAAAACACAAGGAAACAGTCTTCAGCTCAACAAGAGATAAGCTTTTTTCTAATTATTAAAGCTATCTAACAATGAAAAAGGCTGATTCATGAAATAATGATTTTTTTCAGAATGCCTGGGCACACTGATCACCCTCTGTTTAAGGAGTCACATTGCAAATACTCGCATTATTGGTACTAATTATAGAAATTTATAATTGATTTTACATGATTCCTTCTACTACTAGATGACAATCTCTGTTGTTGATAATCATTAATATTATAGAGAAGGGATAATAGGATTTCAAAGTTTTGAGTTGGTCTCTTATCTCCAAAATATTCTTATCCAATTAGAAGTAGATTCCTTTAAGATTATAATAGCTCTGGAGTAATAAAGATTCATTTATATTTCAGAGTGAATGAGTTATGAAATCCTTTCCTGAGGGAGGAGGGTAAAGTGAAATGGGTGCCTTTGGGCAAGAAACACAGGGAAGGATAAAAGAAATTGAATCAGTGCTAAAGACAAAATCTGCTGACTATACAGGCTGTTGCTCTTGTTTTTGTTATTGTTGTTGGCTTTTTTTTAGGGCCCCTTTTGGAGACCACTGACTTGCTGTGTGATTTAAAGCTGCTCTTTATTAAAAAAAATAAAAATCTACCTCGGGGCAGTGATATTGTGGAGAAAAGTAAGTTTTCTTGCTCAAGAGTCAATATAGTATGAAAGGTCATTCATCGACTCTGCCAAACTTTCCTACTTGTGAAAAGCTCAAAAATGAACCATTTTAATAAAATAGTGGAAGTGAGAGAGAGGAGGAAGGGATGGAACACAGGGTGTGGTTGGGATCCAAATGTCCTGGCGGTGGTAGGGTGAGCTGCTTTGAAACCAAATATTAGGCTTGCCAGCTGATCTAAATACAGTGGCATCCTCTCTTCACTTGAGACTAAGCCTCATTCAGTCACTCACTTAATAAAGATATAGTGAGTGCCCAGTTATTTGCCACACCCTTCAGTGGCTCTGAGGATACAGCAGTGAACCAAAGAGAAAACGTTCTGACTTCATGAAGTTTACATTAGGCTGAGCTCTCCCCTGGTAAAATAGTACTAACCTCCAAAAGAGTATAATTGTAGCCAGAAAAGCAGAGGTTTTGAGTTTAATCCCAAAGCAATTCAAATTTAATAAATCTAATAACATCCTGGTTAGCGATGCAACTATCAGTCTACTCCAGAATTCAGTTTTAAGATGTGAGAGAGAAAGACACTCCCACTAAAGCTCCCCTCCCCTGCAAAAATGGGTTTCCAGCCTTCGAGGGGAAAAATGTGAACTGTCACTAAATTTAGCCAAAATTAGCATCCTGTAGCCTGAGAGATTTTTCAGCCAAGCAAACTGCATAATTTAAATGCAACCATTTTTTTCTTGCACCCTTTCCCGAGAGCCTTTCTGACATTGACGTTGCCAGTGTGTACGCAGCCAACATTGTCAGTGCACTTTGCTATGAGAGATTAAGGGTTGGCTACAAAAAATTTCCAATGAATAACTCTAATTAGCCGCTAAAGTTGGCATATTTCCTGCTATCTGAAATTAGATCACAGAGTTAAGTTGAGACGAAAAAGCCCTATTAACTCTATAGACTTCCAATTCCTATTTGCTGAGGGAAATTACTGTTTTGAACTTTATCTGCTACTATCTGATGAAGTTCGGAGTCAGCAGTAATGAAAAGATATGTGGAGTCTGGACTTTCTGTTTGCTTCTACTCGCTGCTGGGACTTTCAAAATAAACTCGTAAGAGCAATAGCCCTGGGAGACATTTCAGTGAATTTATAAGAATAAAAGAAAAAAACTATTTTTAAAAGAGGTTAAAACACTATACACTCCCAAGTTGTCCATAGACACATGCCACTAATAAATAAATGTATTTTTATGTAATACTATTAATGAGCAGATATATGGAAATTTTTGGAACCCGGTATGAATCTTTTCCACTAGAGGGTTATCTCAGTGTGCCTGTACCTTTCAGCTAGGCAAATAGTGCACGTGCTGCTGTTAGGTGTTTGGGGAGAGCTGCTTCATAATAGCTAGTGCCATTTCACAGCTGCCCAAAGCCCAGTCTTTTCAAGACAGCATGTGCGCCTTGAGTCTTGCATTATAAATAAGCACCTGAGGTGGATGCCTTTGTTGTGAGGTCCTGTCTGCTGTCATCATCTGCTGTGCGGCTGATCTGCTGGTAGTTAACACACCAGATGTCTGGTGCAGCCACGTATACCTCTGGAGCTCCTTTTGGGAACGATTCATCATTCAGCTCCACTGACTCCAAAGGAACATCAAGAAGATATAACAAAGGGGATGGGGCATGGAAAATCAGCGCAAGCATTCTGAAATAGAGAATATATGGCATTGGAGTAATAATGTCACTTCTTTCTAATCATTAGAATTAATCTATAATTTACTAAAAGTTAAATATCCCCTGGAGGCACCTGTCGGGCTCAGTCAGTTAAGTGTCCGACTGTTGGTTTCAGCTCAGGTCACGATCTCATGGTTCAAGGATTCGAGCCTCACTTCAGGCTCCGGGCTGGCAGTGCAAAGCCTGCTTAGGATTCTCTTCTTCTCTCCTGCCCCTCCTGTGCTCGCTCTCTCTCTCTCTCTCTCTCTGTCAAAATAAACAAATAAACATCTTATAAAAATATCCCCTTGACAAAGTACTTTCAATAATTCATAATAGCTTTTCATCCCTTCCTTGGAAAGTATCTCATAATAAATCTTTACAGAAGGAACATAATAACCACAAATATTTACACACCAAGACTGGTATCTGGTCACCAGTAGTTGGCTTTTTAAATTAGATAAAGAAGTGGTATAGTTTCTATAATTAATTTCTTATGAAGTTTTCTTTAAAAAAATGAAACATAAAATATAATAAGAATTAATTTTATAAATACTGGAATTTTATAGTTTTAATTATTTAGCAAATTATTAATTACAGTAATGATAAAATAATTGACTATTTTTGCTTTCACATTGTTATGCATACCAGACTTTTTAAAGGGATTAGTATTTGAATCAGAATAGTACTGTTCCCTGTCTATGTATGACTTTACTATAAATATTTTGTATATTTTAAATATATATTCATCTAAGGCAGAAAGTTGACATGTTTTATTCCCATTTCACAGAGGAGAAAATTGAGGTACCAAAGTAAGAGAAGGTAATCCTACTTTAAAATTTAATAACTCAGAAATGTTTGTTCTATTTATTTTCTAACTGAAAATATTAACAAAGAGATTCAATATTTCAAAACTGTCAGCACAGACTAAGATGCAGAAGTGAATGTCAGGCCTATGATATATTCTGGTTTGTTTGGGTTTTTTTGTTCTGGATTTTACTGAAGAATTTCATCTTTAAAAATGAAAAGGAAAGGGGCCCTTGGGTGGCTCAGTTGGTTAAGCATCCGACTCTTGATTTTAGTTCAGGTCATGGTCTCATGATTTGTAAGTTCAAGTCCTGCATCAGGCTCTCTGCTGACAGTGAAGAGCCTGCTTGGGATTCTCTCTGTCTCCCTCTCTCTCTGTCCCCGTTCCTGCATGTGGTGCACCCATTCTCTCCCTCTCTCTCAAAATAGATAAACATTTTTTAAAAATGAATAAAAAGAAAAAAGTAAATAAAATTTAAAAAAATTAAAAAATATATATATATTGCATTGAGAGTTTTGAGTTAAATTTTCTGACAAATATACATGGACGACTTCCTAATATGTACCTTAAGAGTATTTAAGAAAAATTAAATAATTTGGGTGACAACCAGGTGGAAAGGTGTATCAGGGTTCTACAGAAAAACAGAACTACATATAATCACACACACACACAAATATATAAAATAAGTAAATAAAAATATTTCTTTTGAGNGCACCCAGGCGCCCCTGATGTTCCACTCTTAAGGAAGAATTTCTTCTTCAAGGAAACTTGCTCCTAAGAGCTCTCAACTGATTAGATGAGTCACACCCACATTATTGAGAGTAATCGCCTTTACTTAAGGTCAATTGATTGTAGATGTTAACCACATCTGCAAAATACCTTCACAGGCAACACCTGAATTAGTTTGTTTAAGCAACTGGCTGCGGCAGCTTAGCCAAATTGACACATAAAACTGTCACAGAGGGCAAACGATTTGCCTCTTCTCAAATGTCCAGATGGGCACTGCACGCCCATAGCACACGAACCTGCACAGGGAAGGAAACTTCCTGCATCTAATTTTAATGACCTCAGTTTAACAGAACCTAAGAGTGAATCTCTCATTTTGAAAAACTATTCATTATTGTAATGTCATTCCTTTCCACTTAACAAGCACACTATGTACATTTTCGTGGGATTTTTTTTCTATGGGAATGAGATGGGGATTCTTTCTCTTTCAAGAAATGAAATCTGCCTCAAAATGTCCACAGCCTGTGGCACAGCCTCAGGATCAGAACCAGACTTTCTGGGTTTGTACCTCATTGGAGACACTCCCTAAGTGTGTGATCTCAGTATCTCTATCCGTGAATTGGGGACAGAATGAATCCTACTGCAAGATCTTGTTGGGTAGAGCATCTGTGCCACAGCAAGATCACAATATTATTTCCAGGGGTGTAGGGAGTAGCTCTAGGAATTCTTTGGTTTGTCATCTGAATGCCACTGAAATAAGGACAAGAACTGCAGTTTACATACTTCAGCCCGGTAAGCAAAGTCAATGGTACTCAAATTTGGATCTGTGTGTTCATTCTGGTCAGAAAATCGTCAGTTACAGATCATGATGAGATAAATACATAAATTGTTATGGCAATTTGACAGTGCTGTGATATTTTTATTGTGGCAGTATACATAAGGGGCAGTATACAATTGGATTGTACCAACAAAACAGACAGATTAGTCCTCACCACACCTTCCATAATTTGGGAAGAAGTGGTCTTAGAGATTTGCATGTATAGGAATATGGAGCTAAATAAAAATTTAAGTGTTAATTTCAACAAAATCCAGTATGTTACCTCCTCTGGAAAAACAACAGTTGTGGTGCCCATGTTTGGTCTTTAGTGTGTTTCCACATTGTCTTGTAGTTGTTCGTGCATCTGTCTCCCTAAGGAGTTTGAGTGTCTGCCGTGCTGGGCTCCATCTTGTTTGGGCTCCTAAGAACTAAAACAGTGACTGGCACATATTTGGTGCCCAATATCTATGTTCTAGATGAATGAAAGTATGACTCAGTGACAGACATAACACTAGTAAGGGATGGAAAATGAAATGAGCTTATTATTTTCTGTTGTAAATTAGAATAAATGAGAGACGTGTTAGGGATATTAATAGATTTAATAGATATTGTATATTAATAGATATTAATAGATTATGAAAAAATTTGATTCTTTGAAATGTTATGTATACTCCAATGAGCATACTGCTTTTGAATGTGAGTATCTGTTTATGGACATTTTTAAATGAGGGAACCATGTCATGGGTGTAGCCTTGAGAAAGAAAAGAAAAGAACATGACTTGCTTCAGGAGAAACGTACCCTTTGCAAAACAAAGTGACTGGAAAGGCGCTCTCTGTCTATAAAATAATGGCAGTTTCTTCCATAACATATCGGGAGTCACAACTGTTGATATTCTCATTAAAACTTTAGAACAGGGGGAAAAAAACGAACAAAACAAAACAAAACTTTGGAACAGGAGAGTTTATATGAATACCTAATTGTCTCAGTACTGTAACCCTGGGAGGTTATTTAGGTCCTTTCCCCCAAAACTAAAAAGACAAGTAACACTCTGTTAGATGTGTGTATGAGACTTTGAGCTGACATCTATGGTTCAATAATGCTTTGTAAGGGTGACGTCCTCTCAAATAAGCATGATGTTTTATTCTGGCATGTAAGGTGACATCTCTTTCCCTGAAACTTTTCGAAAAAAATCTTTCCATAATTGGCTAGTTATCTGGCCATCACTCATGGGTCCCTTATGCCATCTCACATCATTTTCACTGTGCTGTGCTAACACATCAAATCAGCTCAGCATAAAACACAGACCTAGGGAACACAAAGAAAGCCAATAATTATTGATCTTTCAGGATGAGTAATTTGTATTAATCCTTGAAAGATCAAAGGAAGTATGTTCTACTAAAACTTACACTCTGAGGAACAGACAAGAATTCTTTGAGGTTTCTTGAGTAGAAAGAAGGTTATTTCCAGGAGACACAGGAAAACTTAAACCAAAAAATCACTATTGGTTATCTTGCTAAAATGACAGTATGCTGTCTATGATTTTCTGGCATTTAAGGAACTCATATATATTTTTTGGGATCTACTTGTGTGTTCCTCTGTCATGATGTCATGATACACTAAAGGACATCAGCTTTATAGCCATGCAGACCTGGATTTTAATTTCAACTCCTCAGTTGACTAGTTATGTGACCTGGGATAAACCATTTACAGGACCTCAGCTTCTATTTCTTCATCTCAAGAAGAAATTATAATATATATCTTTAATATATATCATAATATAATATAATATAATATATAACTTACATATTATAGGATTATTATAACTATTGTAACTAATTTCAAATTTCCAGCTTGTTTCTCCATTTGTTTGCAGCTTAATAGTTGAGATGAATGCAAATAAACATTGTAGAACGTATTTTAAATTTGATACAGTCTTTTCCCCCCTTAAGAGATCTGATTCTTCTTTTTTGAAGCTGTTGAAATATGATTGTGGTCACTTCTTAGATTTACAGTACAAGAGAAATTACCAGGCCAATATTTCACTTCTTGTTCAGTCCAGGCTGGGTATGCAAATTTAATTTTGCTTAAAAATAATCAGAAACTTTTTGTTTGCTGTACTTTCCAAACACATTCTTAAAAATAGTTATGTAAAGTTTATCCTTTCAATTTTGCTGAATTTTCCTTCACCCATACACAAAAAATAAAAGGTGAAGTCTACATGAAATCCTACGTCTAATAACGGTGTCTTAGGAAATGGCCTTCTAGAGCTTCCCACTAAATGTCTGTGTCTGGGCTGCTTTTATCTATCTATCGTGTTCTTTTATTTCCTAAAGGACTTTTATTTCCTAAAGGGCGATGTGCTCATTTGGCCAGTCTCATGCAGGTTTAGAAAGTTGAAAAATGTGTCCTAGGTTTATATAGATTGGTTTCATTCCATTCTACATGAAGAGGAATATTCCAGGATTTCTCTTATGTAAAATATGAGAAGTTTTTCATAATGGATAAAACTAGAGTTTTGCTGTAAGGTTCTAAGTTTTTATACAAGATGACAGTAGTGATGGGAAACTTTGAAACATCCTACTTCTTGCTTTGCCAACAACAAGCCTTTAACTGATGGGATGGGAGGATACTAAAGTATAATTTTGGGGGGAAAACAGAGTTTTTGACTATGTAAAGCTATCTTTCATATATATACACACATAACACTGGCTCACCTTCCCTGGCATTATGCTCCAAACAGCTAAGAAAACTCTTCTGAAAATCTTTAAAATTATCTGTGAATAGTAATAATTTAGACAGTAAGAATTATTCCCTACCAAGCATATTAGATGTAGCTGAACATTCATAGTTAACATTGGTTTAAGAATGTGCTTTTTCTGCACGACCATGCATGCCTACCTGGAGCTCCTCCCTACAAATATTTAGAAGACAACAAGCAATAGATTATTCTAGAACCCATCAGCCAGAGAAGTATAATTTCAAAAATTCATCATATGTTATCCTCAAGGATATGCCACCTTCCAGGCTTTTTCATTCAAACACACCTTTCATCTGAGACCTTAACTACCCATTTTCAAAATTCCCAAGCACATAAGCACATTCCAAGAATAAGTAGAATTTACCCTGAGCATGATGACCTTACGACTCATAAATACAAAATGACTTGATTAGTAGATTTCAGACCATAGCATGAGTCATTTGTTTAAAATAAAGGTGGGGTCCTGCTTCGTGACAAGAAGGGTCTCTAAAACATGAGCCCTGTCTAACAAAATTCTGAGAACACTTTATAAATATAAGTAAGAAAACACATTTGTAGTGCTGCTGCCTCAGGGCCACATCCAGCATATGCCACACCTGAGTCACAGGCTGTGTGGAAGTCGAAGAGCGGATGAGGAAGACAAGAGCTCAAAGTCCAATTTACTGAGACATATATCTGGAAACTTCTAGAAAAGAGAAGACTACTCCTTTTCAAAACTTATGAAATATTTAACAATCTGTAGTTAAGTAAGACCTATTTTAGAATTCTATTTTTTCAAATGCCTTTGTAACCTAGGGTCTATTCTGTCTATTCTGTATCTTTCTCTTAGTCATTGTTGTCTGACAGGAATGCAATTTTTTAAAAAATTTAAAGTCTCAAAGCTTTCTTTAAACATCTGACGTATGTAATAACACTGCGTGGTTATTTCTTATTTTGAAACATATGCAACCTTGAAAGTTACAAACCTACAAAGGGATTAAATGGAGAGGAATAGAAGACTTTGACTCTAAAGAGTATGGATTGGTGAAAGCAAACACCTAATCATCTAGTAGTTATTGAACATCATGGACATTTATACATTTTTGCTGCCCCAAGGAGTTTATAATCCTTTGGAGAAGATAAGCCATAAATTAAAACTTAGTAATCCTTAGCAAGGATCAACAAACTTTTTTCTGTAAAAGCTCAGAGAAGAAATATTTAGGCTTCTCAGGCCTAGAGGAAAAGTGGAAGATATTACACAAGCAGTTACTGAAGAAGAAAGGGTACTCTTGCCCTGCCCTGCTGTACCCCATTTGCTCAGGGTGGACTATCCATGGTGGGGGGCCACTTTTGGATCAGCTGCTGTCAGCAGGATGTGTTCTCCAGACCAAGAGAGGCCAGCCTGGGGTGGAGGAGCCCATGTGGGAGTAGAAGGATGCAGCTGACTCAGAATCACCCTCTGCTCCCACGACAGTCAGACCTCAATACCCTCTTCTCTCTTCTCAGATTGCTCACCCTTCTCAGCTAAGGCAGATGGCCAGAAGTCAGGTTCATCGAATGGCTGGTTCCCCAGCTGAGGTTCTACACCTGGCGGTTGCCAACAGCTGAGGTCCCAAAATGTAGGTGGTGACCCTGGACAGCAGTGAGGCCCAGCTACAGGCTGGTGAGGCAAACCTGAGAGCAGAGAGAGAGAGAGAGAGAGAGAGAGAGAGAGAGAGAGGCAGAGGCAGATTCCCAGGCTTGCTCTCTGTAGCTCACAGCACCACTTTGTTCAGTATGGGTGCCCATAGGCCATGATGATCTATGTATCGGTAAGGACCATGTACCAAGTACCCTGCTAGGTCAGGAAAAATTTCACTAGGAGAATGATCCCTGCATCCAGTGCTAATGGGCACCTGAAAATTGAAGAAAGAAAGAGGAGAGAAGAGACCACTCTAGGTGGCTGAAGTGAAATTGAAGGAAAAGCTCAAATCATGACTCTTAAAATATAAAGTAAAATATAAGACATATTAAGGGTTTTATTGAACTAATTTTTGTTTTATTCATTATTTAAGAAATCCACATAATATAAAAATAATTTCAAAAGAGAATCAAAGAATAGGTACATATATGGACATTAAGGAATGCTCAGGGAAATTTGCTAATGGATACAAGACTGATGTCTTCAACAAGCTAGAAATCCATTTCATCTCCATCACCGAGATTCATTTGTGTTTCTATGAACGGGATACATTTGCATCACCATCGTCTCTTCACAAATTTTCTCCTGAGTATTACAAAGTAGTCAAGAAAATGAAAGGCACATATCCTTATAAAATCAGATAACCCCCATAACAGTCCCTTAGATAATGCTTAATAGTAATGGCACCCTATAATCCTTTTTTCCATTTCAAATTCTTCCACCTGACATCATGAACCAAACAAAAATATAATATGCTGGTTCAGAGATACTTCTCTGAGATATTCAGTTCTTCATCATTTGAATTTTTTAGAATGCTATGTGTGCTATACTATGTTTGTCACATTAAACTTAGAAGTGTTAAAACTATATTCCAGTCTAGCCCCTTGGTAGATATGTGAGGAAACTACTGAGGAATCCAATATTGGTGAAGAACAGGCGGATTTTCAGTGCTCTTCAAATTACATGATGCACACAGTAACCCTCCCAGTTCTAAGCAGAGGTCAGTCCTGGTCACTGTTTCAGCTCAAAGAAGCAAATGGCAGGAAATAAAACAACAACAACAAAACAATGACACCTGGGCCACCAAGAGAATGTCAAAGCCCAGGGACTCACTTTGAATAGAATCTAGCATGCAAGAAATCAGAATCTTTTGGCCAATATGAGATCTTCCCTATGTTAAAATGGATGTTAGACCAAAACCAGAAAATACACAAGCAACATGAGAGCAAAGAAGTAGATACCAAAAAAATAGTAATTTGAATTTTAAAAAATGTAATGTAATAACTGTAGTGCTATTAGGGCCTTATAGGGCTCCCGAGTTAACAAAGTAGCACCTTGGTCAAATATAGCACAGTAAGTATGCTCATAACAATGACTTGGCATCAAGGATGAAAACGCAAAGTATGTTCAGAACATTTTCATTATGAAGACAACTGAATACTGAACTCTTTTTGGAAGACTTCTGCCAGAATTAGTTGTGATGCTTTTAAAATGTGAGTGCTGTGGGGTGCCTGGCTGGCTCAGTCAGTTAAGCATCTGACTCTCGACCTCAGCTCAGGTCATGATCTTTCAGTTCTTGGGTTCGAACCCCATGTGGGGCTCTGCACTGGTGGTGCAGAGGCTGCTTAGGATTCTGTCTCTCCTTCTCTCTGCCTCTCAACCTCTGTGTGTTTCTTCTCTCTCTTTCAAAATAAATAAATAAGATTTAAAAATACAATAAAATGTGAGTGCTGAGAGGGAATATCAGACCCTTTAAAAGATAAGAAGTTGAGATACATTTTAGAATTAAGAAGGCAGACAGAAATCATAGGGTAGGATGGAAAGAGAATATTCCGTAAAATGCTAGTTGACCAAAAAAACTTTTACAAGTTCTAAATATTTTGCTGAGATGTAAGTTAAACAGAGCATCCCTACTGTTCAAATGGTTCAGAACAGTTTCAAGGAGGAGAGATCTAACTGCCTAGTTCATGATCCTTCACATCAGCTAAGAGTAGCCTCTAACATTTATTGCTTCACCACATCAAATCATTATAGTCAATGAGGCTATATATGTATGTAGTAATATGTGTGTATATATATATACATATATTATATATATATAGTTATCATGTCTAATTCTCAAAATAAGCATATGAGGAAGATAGCTCTATTAGAAGAAGAAAAAGAAGCTAGACAGGTTAAGTTAAGATTATGAAACTAAGACGTGGGCAGAGGCAACTTTGAACCCAGATTGTCCGAGTCTATTGCTTGGTCTCCTAAGCATCCTGCTTTTNCTAGTGCTATCCCCACTCTTCTCTATAAGCAATCAGGCCCAAAGCAGCTACCCAAGCGTGCACTGCTGGTGTGTCCGTGTGTGTCCAGTGAGTGCGCTTTCCACTGCCCAGGGTGCATGGACCATCCATCCTGTGTTTGCTCTCCTCAACCGTCCCCGCTAAAGGAGACCCCTCACCCTCAGCCAAAGGGGCAGCGGTGGACAGCTTGTGGCAAACTGGAAAAGGCAAATACTGCCTTAAAGACGTTGAAATTCAGTTTTGGTTTTTTTTTAAAAGAAACAAAAACCAAACATGTGCTGTCTAAACAAAAACTTGTCTCCCCGGTTTATTCCGCTCCGGTCTGCCAATTTGTGACCCTGGGATTGGAGGGTAAAAGGCCAGTTGGGAGAGAATTTAAGAAACAGACAGAAGCTGACTCACAGAGCATAGCCGGGTAGCTCTAATGGCAGGCAATTAGAATAAATATCCATTAATTCCTGTGGCTCTGGTCCCTGGAGCTGTCTTGCATTCTAAAGAACCTTCTGGTTCCAAACTCCATTAAAAAGGTACGGCCTAGCTGTTCAGTTTTTCAGCATTACATATGTATATATCTCATAAAAAACCCTCATTACAGGAGGTAGTGTGCAGGCCCAGTCCTTGCAACCCAAAGAGCCTAACAAAAACTATCACACTATCACGTGCCTTGAATTTTTTATATGTATTTTCCAACTCTCCATTCTAAATGGTGCTTTGGCTGCACTATGCAATGCACTGGTCATGAATGAAACATGAAAGCTTCTAATGTAGAAGGAAAAAATACATACATACATACAAAAATAAATAAATAAATAAAAGGATTGTTTGCTCTTTCTTTTTTTTTTATTTTTATTTTTATTTTTTTTTTAAATTTTTTTTTAACGTTTTATTTATTTTTAGGAGAGAGAGAGAGAGAATCTTAAGCAGGCTCCACTCCCAGCACAGAGCCTGACGCGGGGCTCGAACCCACGAACTGCGAGATCATGACCCAAGCGAAAGTCGGACGCTTAACCGACTAAGCCACCCAGGCGCCCCTGATTGGTTGCTCTTTCTATTGACAAGTATGAATATATTCTTTATGAAAATAAATTTTAAAGAACCACATTGAGGGGCACCTGGGTGGCTCAGTTGGTTAAGTGTCTGACTCTTGATTTCAGCTCAGGTCATGGTCTCACAGTTGTGGCTGTGAGATTGAGCCCCACATCAGGCTCTGTGCTGGGAGTGGAGCCTGCTTAAGATTCTCTCTCTCTCTCTGCCCCTTCCCCCCAACCCTGTCCTCTCTCTATGTCTCTCTCTCTTGAAAAAAAAATAAAGTACCATATTGATTCAGTTGATTTAGTTTTTGTTTAATAGAGAGAATCTTACCAGACCAATATTTCAGAAAGCTGTGTACATATCCTCTGAACATTAGTAATGGTGAGACTATAAACTAATGAGACCAACTTTTAAAAAGGTAAGAATCCATGGTGTGGCCCTTTTTAAAGATATTCTTATGAACAAGACATTGATGTTACTCTAGAGATAAAGATAGTCACTTTTAAAATCCTAGAACTAAGAGTGGGAATAAGGAAAAGGATCATATATATGTATTATAATTTTTCCATTCACCTATTTAAGGACATCTCAGTTGCTTCCACATTTTGGCAATTATGAATAAAGCTGCTATAAATATTCATGTGAAGGCTTTTTAAAACTTAATTTAACTTTGTTAATGTTTATTTGAGAGAGAGAGAGATAGAGAGTGAGACAGAGAGATTGAATATCCCAAGCAGGCTCCTCACTGTCAGTGCAGAGCCTGATGACGCAGGTCTGGAACTCACAAACCTAACCGTGACATCATAATTTGAGCCGAAATCAAGAGCAGAACCCTTAACCGACTGAGCCACCCAAGTGCCCTTTTTTGAGCTTTTGTGGAAACATAGATTTTCAGCTGATCTGAGTAAATACTAAGGAGGGTAATTGTTGTATTGTATTGTAAGAATTTTGTTCAGTTTTGTAAGAAACTGCCCAACAGTCTTACAAAGATTTTTGTGCTACTTTGCATTTCCACTAGCAACAAATGACACTTTCTGTTGCTTCATATATTCACCAGCATTTGGTGTTGCCAGTGTTTTGGGAATTGGCTGCTCAAATAGGTATGTAGTGGTAGCTCGTTTTAATTTGCAATTCCCTAATAAGATATGATACTTGATATCTTTTTATATGCTTGTTTAACATTCATATTTTTTGGTGAGGTGTCTGTTCAGATTTTTAGCCATTTTTAAATCAAGTTTTTCAGTTTCTTTTTTTTGAGTCTTAAGAGTTTGGTGTATATTTTCAATAACAGCATTTATGAGATATGCCTCTTGCAAATGTTTGTTTTCCTAGTTTGTGTCTTGTCTTCTCATCCTAGCATGACAGTTTCTTTGGCAGAGAAGAAGTTTTTAATTTTAATGATGTCCAGTCTATCAATGATTTCTTTCATGGGTCATGCCCTTAGTGTTGTATATAAAATATCATCACCATACTCAAGGTCATCTAGATTTTCTCTTGTGTTATCTTCTGGGAGTTTTACAGTTTTGTGTTTGATTTGCTTCTTTAAAAGCTTAACCTGTGCGCTATGTACAGAACAGATTTTTAAAAACTGGAAGGAGGGTTACCAGTAAAAGGTTATTGCAGTTATCCACATCAGGAATAATGACTATTTCGCAAGGAAAGTGAAAGTAGAGCTGGAGAGAAGTAATTGGACTCAGAATCTCAATAAGACGTGCAAACAGAATATTGATAGATAGCCTGCAGTTGGCGATGGGGAAGTAAACTCCAGAATAACTCCTAGCTGGTTCCCTTCTGGTCTTTATGGCTGATTGCTTCAGGGGCAGTGGAGATCCACCTCCTGGGGTTCTTTGATATGTGTCAGTCACCAGGAACTTAAGAGGATGGATGCCACTGTTGCCTCTGGGAGTGAAGAAAAACTTAGATAGGAGGAAGAAAAAGTGGGCCAATTTGTTTATAAATCTCCAAAACAATAAATAATCCCACTTCTCCCCACTTCACAGATTATATTTCCAGCATCTCAGTGGCAATGCCATGAATTTTACTGGAAATGAAGTTGGTGTTGTCAAGCCTACACATTGCCAAAATGGCAGAGTTTATTCATAAAATACGGTAGTTGCACTCTCTTTTTGGATCTATGGGAAGAGATCTACTTTATCTTGAATACTTCATTTTGGGTTTGTTAAAGTTTCTCCCTATAGAGTTTTGTGGAATTAGGAGGCTAGCTGACTTTATTCTTATTTCAATGCAAATCGTTATATCTTCACATAGTACTCACGTTACAGGTTATCATAGAAAAACATTTCTAAAACTGGGGCACCTGGGAGGCTCAGTTGGTTAAATATCTGACTCTTGATTTCAGCTCAGGTCATGATCTCACAGCTTGTTAGACTGAGCCCCCGACCCCAACTTTGGGCTCTGCACTGAAGACAGGGAGCCTAGTTGGGATTCTCCCTCTCCCTCTGTCTCTGCCCATTCTGCACTCTCTCTATTAAAATAGATAAATAAACATAAAAAAAAAAAAGATGTTATACTGGTGGCTTTGAGTATGGAAAAAGGGCCACAAGCCAAGGAATGCAAATAGCCTCAAGAAGTTGGAACACACAAGGAAACCAATTCTTCCTTAGGGCCTCCAGAAAGAATGCAGCCCTTTTAATTCCTTGATTTTAGACCAGTAAGACCCACTTTGGACTTTTGATCTCAGAACTGAAAGATGCTAAGTTTCTGACGCTTTAAGATTCCAAAGGCAAAGTACTTGTAATTTTTGCTTTAAAAGAAGAAAAAAGAATAAAGCCTATAATTAATGCTGTTAATTTTCAACTGGGTGGGTGATGATACTACTTAACAAATAAGGAAAGTGAGGATAATAACTATTGTGGTTTGGTAAATAATTAATTTATTTTTTTCTATATAGTTTGAGATGTGTATTAGCTCAAAGTCAGTCCATAATTATTAATTGGTCAGGAACAACATAAAGTACTGAAATTATGAGTAAGAGTTTAGGAATATTTATAGTAACTTGAGAGAGCTGTGATATCCAAACATGTGGTGAGTAAACTTGTCACATTTTATTGTGTTGGCCACTTTCTGCTATCAAATTCATATGATGAGTTGTGTGGAGCTTCAGCTACATACTAGTTACCTACTGTAAGAACACATTACAACATGTGATAATTTAACATAATTGTATCCCAGAAATGTGTAAATCTGAAATCCACTTTTTGTCAAAAGAACTTAAATGCTGTTATAACTGCATAGGATCAATTATTGAAGTTGGCTACTGATGAACGATTGAAGATGAATTTTGAAGATGGTAATTTTTCCATTTCCATCAACCTAATCTGTGAGACTGGTTTCTCTACTAGGTGGTATTAAAGCAAACAATAGAAACACTTTATGTATATATACATCATCCCCTGAAATAGAATTGTCATAAATCCAATATAGGCTACATAAGAAGCAAATTTATTATTATGTTAAAATTTTTAAATGTTGGGGCACCTGGATGGCTTACTCAATTAAGTGTCCATCTCTTGATTTTGGTTCAGGTCATGATGTTACAGTTTAGTTCTTGAGACTGAGCCCCTCATCAGGCTCTGCACTGACAATGCTGGGCCTGCTTGGGATTCTTTCTCTCCCCCTCTCTCTGCCCCTCCCCTCCCTCTCTCAAAATAAATAAACATTTTTAAAAAATCTTAAATATTGATGTACTTGTTTATTCAAAGTTACTAATAGAAAATTTAACATGGGTAATTAATATTTCACTTTTAGTTTTTGTTTAGTGATGATTTCAGAATTTAAAATATTGAGGGTTGAAATAACTATTAATGACCTATATGCACACATTTGATAAAAAAAAAAACCATTACAATTTTTACAACTTCTCCCTTATGCTTTTATTGTTCTAATTACATTCACTGAAATGTAATTTTATGTTCTTTGGACGTAATACAAAGAGGGAGTGTTATTTATGTCTTTTTCTTTCTTTTCCATTTTACTTTTCCAATAATTTATTTTTATTGACCTCTACAAAACTGTTAGTCAAAGATAGATTGGAAATTAAAAACAAACATACATATTCTTTATAACAGAAATTTTGAGTAACTGAATTGGGCAACAAATTGAAAAATTTTAAGTAGGCAGATGGATACTTTAATCTGGCATTCTTAGGAGACATTAGTATTAGAAATAATACATTGACATGATCAAGAATATAAATTGTGTATAAGGTCATAGGACTTGATAAGATCATCTAGAAATAGATGTGCCTTAGGAAGGAAAGGTTGTTCATCATAGGTCCTTCGGGCAATCCAGAAGCAGAGGCCAAATAGATGAGGCTGACACTCCAGCAAAGCAGCATGGGAGGAAGTGATTAGAAAGATTTGAGAAGAAAACACTGAAACAGGATATCACTGAAGTCAAATATTAAAAGATTCTAAAGGAATAAGTTCAACTCTATAAAATGCTGACCTGAATTGATTAAGAAGAAGACAAAAATGTGACCATTGGATCTGGTAACATGGATGTCCCTGGGGATTTTCTCAAATGGTGGAAGAAGAGGCTTTAATGTAGTGAGTCGGGGAGAGATGTAAAATTAGGAGGTGAAATAAGTTTTGCTGTAACAGTGTATGGAAAAATGGAAGAATAATTGGATAGAAACATGAAGTCAAGGGTGTGTGTGTGTGTGTGTGTGTGTGTGTGTGTGTGTTTTAATAGAATAGATATATGTGTGTGTGCATGGGAATAATCCCCATAGTGTAAGTTAAATTGATAATAAGAAAAGAGATAGATAGGTCTAGAAGAAGGGAAAAGGAGTGGAGGCTAGCATACAGCTGGTTGTCTTGCCCTTTGATATGAGATGTGATACTGTAATGATAGCCTAAATAAATAAATAAGAAGGAGGAAGAGAGTATGGAATAGGTACTGATAACCAACAATTACAGAAAAACATAGTAAACAGTGTGACAAGAAATTTATTCAGGTAAAAAAATAAGAAAACAAAATAGTTCAGGTAGTATTATGGATAATTCAACTGGAAACAAAAAAATAAATGTTTTCCATTTCCCTGATATTAAACAAGATAATATCTCACTTCTACCACACATTTCCAACACAATATTGTCAACAAAAGCATTTCCCATACTAATTTTTTTTCTGTTTCCATAGTTTACATATGGGAAAAAAAATTCAAATAAAAATCAAAGAATAGTACTATTTATATCCTTTTTTGCCCAAATCATCACATTTGGGTGTTTCTACCAGGTCATATTTCCAGGAAACTAAATCCTGATAGAAGGAGACTCTTTTCATTTTATTGTTTATGATACAACTGCTCTAATGTTTCCTCTGACTCATTTTTCACCTCCAAAATATCAGACAATATGCCTCTGCCTCTACCTATTGGCTCCCTCCTGAACACCTGTGGAAAGGACACAATTTCATAAGTGTTTTCCTGATGTTTCTGTCACTAATTCAAAAAGAACACGTTAAAAAAGAGTGAGGGAAAGAAGGAGAATATTTTTAGACGTTTTCTTAGCTTTGATATTTTGTTTTGTTTATTTTACTGCTAGGGAAAAAATGCAAAACATGCAGACAATAAAAAGACCTCTTGCATGACTCTTAACTCTTCTGTATATTTTTCAGCTACGTCTTATACCTACAGTACACAGAGAACTAAACTGAAATCCTTCCACTTACAGAAAAACCATATTTAGATCCTGGGGGCATTTACTTAAAGAAAAGCAAGTCGGAGCAAAGGCTGGGAGGAAATGGGTGAGTTTCAGGAGTCCTGTGTCTGTGGAGTGAAGTGGTGGAGAGGTGGAGAGCGGATACTGAGAAGCTGACCTCTCCTCCCTCCTCCTTTCCCTCACCACCAGACCTCACCTTGGATGTAACCTAGGGTGATAATAAAGTGTAGGGCTCAGAGAGAAGCAGCGAACTGCAGCGAAAGGTGGAGGAAGGTAGGAGGAGACCTTCCCCAGGGTTTGGGCTGTGGCTACATAAAAGCAATGTCTTTACCCAGAAATCCGTGGTCTTATCTTCTAAAGTATATCATATTTAGGAAATAAAGAGAGTGTTAATAAAAACGGTATATCCTTGAACACTAATTTTTACGGTTTCTTCAAAAACAGGTAAATTGATTCTTTAGTTGTTGTTGTTGTTGTTAATACATTTGGATTTACATCAGGCGTATTCCCAAATCACCACCATGTTATTAGAAGATACAGAGAAGTATAGGGACAGGCCCCGAACCAAGTATGCAAAAGCCAACAATATGTCTGTTTCATTGTTGAGGCACTTGGAAGGAAATGAAGTATACTTTGGTTATAGTGTGTGGTAAAAGGGAGTATGCAAAGACCTGTCCTCCACCCCTTTCCATGCTTCAGTCATTCTGAAATCCCATCAGATTTCAGATATAGTTTTTTTCTTTTGCAAAAATGAAATGATTACATTGGTATATTCCTTTAGCTTAATAGTATTTTTGAGATATGGTAGGGTAAGCTCCCCTCTCATTTTTTAAGAATTGTATTAGCTATATTTGGACTTTTACTCTTTGTTATGAATTGCAACAGAGTTTATAAGATTCTGTGGAAAATCTAGTTTTGATATTACCTGTAAGCATATTGACATTGTGGATTAATTTTGAGAGAATTACTTTCATTCCCCTTTATTCGTCCTTTCATTTGTTTGCTCCACTTACTAAGGTCTTATTTTATGTCTTTTTTTGAACTTTGGTAATTTTCCCCTTTTCAGTAAATGAGTGCTATGTGTTTATATCGCTAAAGAAACTACTCAGTTACAACCACATGTTGGACTAATACAAACTGATGACAGGTATTTAATACATTCTTCAATTTATATTCATGATATTTATATTTCTTTAGAAAATGTTTTCCTGTAAGATATGTACATTTCTTTTTCTTCCTAGAATGTTTTTGTTTAGTTGAGTTCTGTGGAATTAAAGTTACTTTAATGATAGACACATCGTTTTTCTGAACTAGTCAATTCCTAGATATTTCAGGTAAACACTTACACATAAATATATTTAAAGAAAAGGTGGAGGTAATCATTCTATATATTTTTCTGAAATGCATTTTTTCCCTTAGCGGTACACTATGAGCTTTTTTCGTTGTCATTACGGATTCTATAGTATTAATTTAAAGATTGCATAATATCCCATTATGAGTCCTTTGATACTTGAAATATTTCTGGTCTTTATATGTCCTATACTCAAAAACAAACACTGCAGGCTGAGAAACATCTTAGATCATTATAAATACACATCTTATCTGGAATTAAGTTTTCAGATTCTTTCTAATAATAATGGCTGCCTGAGAGTAATTCCTAGGGAATGCTACTTATGGTAGGTATTTGGACAAATGCAGGACTTGGGCAGTGGCTACCTTACAGGAATAGAACGGAGGCAGAGAAGGTGACGAAAGGATGCAAAACAATAAATGGATCCACGTCACGATTTCCCAAGGACCCCCTTTGTATGGACAGATCTAGGCAGAATGTGGAGCTAACCCAGAAGCTAATCAATAGAGCCGAGTGATAGGTAGGGCAGAGAGAACACGGCCACTTCTGTCTCTGAATATCTATTCCTAGGCTTTGTGAAAACTTAGATGCTACTGAATGTGTAAAGTGTTCTGAAACTCTTCTCCAGTTTCTCACTTGAACAATGTGGGCTAACTTCCATACTTAGACATAATTATCCAGCTCACTTTCCTTTTCCTTGAACTCCTATCTGGGAGGGAGATGTGGAGAGAGTCACAGAAGGCACTGCAAAGGTCATGACTGCTGACTCTTAATGAGCACTAATATATGCACTTATATGAATCAATTTACTTAATTCTTGTGATGCTTACAACAATGCCAAGAGTATAATTATTAACACCATTGTACATTTGAGTAATGAAACACAAGGTGGTCAAAAACTTACCTAAACTCTAATGCTGTTAAATGACAGAGGCAGATTACCATCAGTATCAATTTATTCAACAAATATTTGTGTGTACCTGCTATGTTCCAGGCACTGTTCTAGGCATTGAGCTTAGAACAGTGAACAAATTAAAGCTCCTGCCCTCGTGGATCAATAATTCATGAGGTGACAGAGGTAAATAATAAGCAAATAAAATTACAAATGTGTTGTATAATATCAGGTAGTGGTAAACGCCAAGAAAAAAATACAATGTTTTGTTCCAAAAGGCAAAGAAGGAAAACATTTGGAGAAATCAACTGTACCAAATGCTGTGAGGTCTTAAGGAAGGAGCAAAATTCAGCTTCCAAAGAGCATTGTGTGAAACTGAAAAGTGTGAGAAAATATGTCTTTTTCAAGCTATTTTGAATGTGACAGGAAGGGAGGTATGGTAAGTGATGATACTCTACCATGATAGGCCATAGATGCTGGCTACAAATTTGGGGCTTATTCTGAAGGCCAATAGAAACTGAGCATTTTAAGGAAATGATACCTTCATTTCAGAAACAGCTCCTTAAGGGCTCAGAGGAGATTTGACTGGAGTCCTGGGTCTGAGGCCTGGGACGACAAACTATAATGAGCAGGCCCAGAAATGGTGACAGTCCAAATCAATTCAGGGGCAGTGCAAACATAGAGGAGGTGATTAATCTTGAGTATTATTGAGGGTAAGAATCTCTAGGACTCGGTGACTGGTGTAATCCAAATGAGGAGGCAGAGGGACTAAGAAAATCCTCCAGCTCCTTCCCCGTTCTGATCTGTTTAGCCTTTCCATTATTTTTAGTACTGATCTTATAAACCAACTAAACCACACCACCTGATATACACATCAAGGCCCTCATCTTTTCTATTCCACCCCCATAAACCACACCCTGGCCATTAACACCCATGGCTTCAAGGTCCCAATTAAGCTCTTGCTTCTTTAGAAAACTTTCCTAACAACAACAATTTACAATATTCCAAGTTCAAATTTCCATTTTACCTACTAACTGTGTTGCCAAATAATAATTATAACAACATGTAATTGAACACTAACTTAATCTCTAGTGTTTTGCTACACAACTTGACATTTAGTCCGTCACCTAATTACGTTGTAATTTGTAAATTGTTTTGTTGAAAGATATAAAAGAAGCAAGCTTCTCTTGTGTTTCCACATGTTCTAGGATGGGCATATATAAGTCAAGTGGTTACTCTGTTGGTTATCCAGGCTGAAATTTCAGACTGGTCATCAATATCTTTTTTTTCTTTAATTTCCTCTACTATTTAGGGACTGGAATTACACTCTATTTCCAAAGCTTCTTGCATTTGGGTGGGGCTCTGTGACTAAGTTTTGGCCATGAAAATGATACATGCCATTTCCAGATATGCTTCATAAAAATTTCCCACGCACCCACACTCACTCACTCATTCTTTCTCTCCTTTTTGTAGCAATCTTGGAGGTCACTTAAAGGTGATAACATTAAGAACTTGATCCCTAAGTCATACCTAAAGGAGACCCACCCTGAAATGTCACCCAAACATTTGCCAACTGAACAACATCTGCATCAGGTTTTTTTTGTGAGTAAGAAACAAACATAGTTTGTTAAGCCCCTGAGATTTGGGTGTTGTTTGATACAGCTGTTAACATCATTTTTATTCAGAGATGTGGCACAAAATTAAATAAGGCTCTATACTTGTGCAGCCCAAAGTCTAAGTATATAGTTGGTGTTTTAAAGAAAACATGCAGGGACGCCTGGGTGGCTCAGTTGGTTAAGCATCTGACTTCAGCTCAGGTTGTGATCTCACGGTTTGTGGGTTTGAGCCCCACCTCAGGCTCTGTGCTGACAGCTTAGAGCCTAGAGCTTTAGATTCTGTGTCTCCCCTTGTCTGCCCCTGTCTCACTCACACACACTCTCTGTCTCTCAAAAATAAATAAATGCTAAAAAAATAAAAATGAAGAAAACATGTATTTGAAGGTTTCATGTTTCTAAGTTCAAATTTGCCATCCTAGTAACCTGAGTCATTCTCAAAATTAAAAGGGGCATACATCAATAACGTCTTTATATGTGTGGGCAAAAATTCTGCATGGCAATGGCTTTGTTTTCTACGTGTCAGTGAGAACCATACATATACCCCCTCATAATGTGATACAGGTAGTAATCAATGCTTGTTAAAATTTATCAAGGGACATGCTTGCTTTTATTTGTTAAATCTGACTCAATTTTGCCTTCAGAAAACCAAATAATCTTTCCATCACCAACATTTATATGACTACCTATGTGTGCATACATAGTATGTTGTGAAAATGAAGTAGTTGATACTGCAGAGCACACATTTTAATAATTTTCCTATTCTATTAACTGTCCATTTACATTAAGTGAGAAGCAGCAAATGATTTGTCATTTGAAAATATTAAGTATTAGTATGAAGTGATGTTCTGATGTCAAATTTTTTAGTATATTCTATGTGTTTTCATCTTTTGAAGGCTTAAAATCCATTTGAAATTGGTTCTTTTATTTTTGTCAGCTTCGTGGTAAAGAGGGCAGGGTCCACGAATTAAATTTGTCCTTGACAATTGGTAGGAAAGTGTAGCAGGAGTATTTGAGATGCAGCGCATACCGGCTCTACGCTAGCACACAGCTGTCATGGGTCTTTTTCTGGGAAAAAAAGACCAAGATTATGATCATAACCTTGAATTATTATCACCTGTGGTATTAGTGGCTTATCTACCTGTAAGAACGCTTGTGAGTTTTAGGTAGAAATAATTCTTACATTTATCAAGAATCAGGAAAGCATAATTTTACTTTCTTCTATGAGAGAAGGCTAACACATTCTTTTTTATGTGATATTCAAGCATGCAGTGCACTGGGTCTTTGTATCATGATAGTATTTCCATTTCACAGGCTTAGCTACAACAGTGTAGTTTAATAATCTCTGCTACAACAGTGTAGTTTAATAATCTCTAAGGCTATGATTTTATTTGGGTAAATTATAGGCCACATGAATATAAAAGTATCTTCTATAATGATTGTGGTTTTAACTACTGTGTTTTCAATCAAATTTTCCCCCTTGGTTTTTCTACCTGTCTCTTATGACCTATATAATCTTATACTTCATTTTAATATTTTAACATACTTCAATGTGTTCCAAAGTTCTATAGTTGTAAAATCACTATATATGTATGTGTATATGGGTATATATTTCTATGTATATACACACAAGTGTTTGTGTACCATACATGTATCCATACAAATGTTTTTGTGTATAGCACAAATCATTGCTATGATTTATTTCTCCTATATATCCTTTCATTTCATAAATATTTAATGAGTGTCTTCTATTAGCCTATTCATGTACCTATTAATGCCTATTAATATCCTGTTAATACTAGGGATCCAGATGAGCAATACCAACTCTTCCTGATTTCATAGGGCTTACTGTCCAAGGTGGTAGACAATCTTTAAGAAATATTATACAAATAAATGTAAATGGGTTATATGATGCTCTAAATGCATCTCTAGGAAACATTTGATTTGATTGGAGATCAGAGAAGAGTTTCCTTGAGGATAAGTGTGAGTTAAGATAGTTGAATAAAGGAGGAAAGCATTTCAGAAAGCTGGAATAATATGTGCAAAAGCCCTGTGGTAGTACCCACAAAGCACACTAGAATTGCTGAAAGAAGGCCATACTCACCGGAATATAGAGACCAGAAAATGGAATTGTAATGTGCGTTCATGCTGGAGAGGTCAGCTGGGGCCAGACCAGGCAGGAGACTATAGACTGCATTAGGAAACTTAGTCTTTATTTTTAAAAGCAGTAGTAAGCCATCCAATAGTTCTGTTTTGTTTTTTAATACTCTATTTTTTTAATGTTTTATTTATTTCTGAGAGAAAGAGAGAGAGACAGCGTGAGCAGGGGAGGGTCAGAGAGAGAGGGAGACACAGAATCTGAAGCAGGCTCCAGGCCCTGAGCTAGCTGTGAGCACAGAGCCCGACACGGGGCTCGAACTCACAAACCGTGAGATCATGATCTGGGCCGAAGTTGGATGCTCAATCGATTGAGCCACCCAGGCGCCCCAATACTCCATTCATTTTTGAGAGAGACAGAGTGTGATCAGGGGAGAGGCAGAGAGAGAGGGAGACCCAGAATCTGAAGCAGCCATCCAATAGTTTTAAGACCGGGAGTGGTACAGTCAAGACTCCATTAGATGGAAAGTATCTCTGAGGAGGCTGAGAGGAGGAAGCCGATACAGAGGCGCCATCTTTCTCTCCAAATCACTACTCATCTCTTGAAGCAGGCTGTAGTCACCTCACAGATACAGATAAAAATCCTTACTTGGCTCTGGTCTCCCTTGTCCTCTAGGCATCGCATAAATGAAAACCTAACTGGCTCTCAGGCACCCAGCTGCTATCTGAGTAACATAGAGTCATCTTAAGTCTGTAGGGAGCAGCACATCCCATGAAGTAAACAATGGTGAGTTTCCCCACAAGAGCTATGGATCATTGACTGGAAGTTAATGGTAAGCTGCCCTCATGCTTGGGAGCAGCTGCATTAGCAGGACCTCTTTTCTGAGCTTTCTTTGGATGTTTCAGACTCTGCTGAGCTGATGGAAATGAAGTCTGTAATTTCAGCTATGGTCATTAACCCCCTGCTTTGTGTTTTTACTAATCATTAACATGTCATTTGTGTTTCATTTTAAAAGAAGTCTTTGGGCCTGAGGAACCAGGATTTCAGTGCAATGGGGACCAAGTATTGAAAGAGGAAAATGGACGACAATTGCAGTGACAAAGCCGTTCCTGGTCGGTCACCTGATAAAAAAGAAAATATAATCTCTTTCTAGACAATACAGATGGTGCTGGGATTTGTATTATGGAAAAGTAAACTGAGGACATGTGCTGTTTACGAGGAGGAAAAGTGGCTCAGCTTTGGCTGAGGACTGTCACCATATCCTGTAGCTGTTGAATAATTTAGACCAAGGAAGAAAAACATGAAAATGTTGAGGAGATTTCTAGCTTCATTTCCCACTTGAGTACATAATGTGGGTTTAGCATGAAATCATTGACACCAGTTGAATTCATCAAACATTTGTGATTAGGAACTGAATTAATCCATCTCATTCCTGTCCAAATGATCTTTATAACCATTTCTCCCTCAACTGTTTTCTAGTTACCATCATCAAACGGCTAAAATCAATGCAACTTTATATCCCATGGTTTTCCCAGTCTGTTTCCCTTTATGTTCTCCTAAGCTTTCTTCCTATTCCAGCCTTTTCATCCTTCTAGCCCCTGGCTAAGTCTACCAGACTCTCCACAAAGACTCTCCTGATGGTAGCTGCCCAAAGAGAGTAGCCTTTCCTATAAACTCAGAAACCTGTGCTGAGTAGTGGTATACTTGTTACAATGATTTTATTATTATTTACGTCCTGTGTATTATTTAGTAGTAAACCTCAACTCCCCAACTCAATGTAATCTCTTTGGTGTTGGACATCTAGTGAAATATTATATTCAATGTTGTTTAATGAGCGAAGTCTAAGCTCTTTGGGTCTGAGAGAGATCAAAATAATCTTTTTTTCTCCCATTGGTTCCAGGAGTGAGAATTTCATACCAAATTTTATATCAGATCTTTGAATGTTAATTCTTACCTTCCTTTTTCTTGAGTTGTATAGTTGGGCGCTAAATTTAATTTTCTCAAATTAATGTTGCTAGTAGCTTAAATCTGCTATGCTTGTATTCTGTCATTTGTGCAATTTAAGTATGCTCCCAGTTATATATGCCTTCATGTATTTTTAAAATTTTATAATATTTATAATTTTATTTTGATAATTACATGGGGAGAATGTATAATTCTTTATTAAATCTATCTTTGGTTGATATAAGAATCCCATATATTTATCCAGTTAATTAGGCTGTACTGGGTGTAAAATAATACAACTTGAAAATATTATGGATGTATCATATAAACCATTTAAAATGAAGTTGTCATTATATATCCAATAAAAGGATGCAGCATTGGGGCACCTGGATGGCTCAGTCGGTTAAGCGTCCGACTTCAGCTCAGGTCATGATCTCACGGTTCGTGGGTTTGAGCCCGGCGTCGGGCTCTGGGCTGACAGCCAGCTCAGAGCCTGGAGCCTGTTTTAGATTCTGTACCTCCCTCTCTCTGACCCTCCCTTGTTCATGCTGTCTCTCTCTCTCTCAGAAATTAAAACAAAAAACATTAAATTTTTTTTAAAAAAAAGGATGCAGAATAAATGAAAAGAATTAAAACAGAAAAATATAGCATACTACCTCAATAGTTATTACTCCTAAGGACTATTTCTATCTTGATTCTGTAGGTCATTTTTCAAATACCCCCAAATAACCTCTACTATCTCATAGTCTTTCATATGAGGCATACATTGTTATAGATATGATTTAATTTCGCTTACAAAATTAACAATACAACAAATCAAGCATCATTCTCTCCTGCCTTAGCAAAACAAGTTTTCCTTAGGTGTAATGTAAAATCCAGACCATAACCCTTTTCCTCCACTACAAAAAAAAGGGGAAAAAAGCTCTTGTATACACTTTTATATCAGAAAATACATTTGATGGATGAGCAACCTCAATTTTTAAATATATTTATTTTTCTACAATGTGCTAAAAATAGTTACAAAGCTAAGAAGCATGACAAATCACATCTATTTCTTATTTGGAAAAAGCCTCTTGCATTATTGCATTTTTACACAATTGTCATCATTCAAAACTACTTTTCCTTCTCACGAACACCACTTGTCTTTATCCGGGTATCAGCTGCTGGCAGAGCTGACATTTTATTTGTTGGCTGATTTCCCACATGCATTACCTTTGTGCACTGTTCCTCTTTTGACTGTTTAATAATCCACTGTATATTTTATGTGTGACTTTACTAAGAGCAGGTCTTTGTAGCATTGGTTGTGATACAGAAAGTTCCACTGAAAATGATATAAAATAGTACCCTTGAATTTAAATCACTTGATATAATAATCTTGTTAATCTGAAATACGGAAGATGGTAAAATCTGAAGTTTCTTTTTATGTTTTGATATTAAAAAATATATGGTGTACAAAAAAAAGGACACCTAAATTAGCATAATCCTGTGGATGTAGATTTAAAAGTAATTTAACTAGTTTTCTGAGAAATTGGGTTAACGTTGACGGATAATTATAAATAAAATGAAATACTCTGCTGCTGAGCACTCACACATCAGATTGTGCTCAGGCCCTTCAGATATTTTATCCGTCTGATAACGCACATCAGAGGAGGGAATAT
Organism: Crocuta crocuta; assembly: GCF_008692635.1. Classification (NCBI taxonomy): domain Eukaryota; kingdom Metazoa; phylum Chordata; class Mammalia; order Carnivora; family Hyaenidae; genus Crocuta; species Crocuta crocuta. Next base: position 8,817,741 of record NW_027531334.1, read on the forward strand.
CTAGCAGCCTGTTAACTACTCTCTCTGAAAGCTGACATTGGATATGGGAGTATACTTGGCAAGGGAGGCTTGCTATTTTTAAAACTAGCAGCCTGTGAAGTAAAAACTGAACTGCATTATGTGATAGTAGATCAAGGCAGTATTCTACCAGGATTTCAAACTTCCTTGGGACATAATAGTATTTCTTGGCCTCGCTTTGTATGTCCGTAGAATGAAAGATTTAGCTTACATTATTCTAAGATAGGCCTTTCTTTTGATTCTATGGTTGATTATATTCAGATACAGTGATATATACCATTTATGATGACAGATTATCAACCAAATTTTCTAGTAGTGTTGAGCAGATTTCCTGACTTGTACTTGGCTATTTTGGGTGAAGCCTAGGATATTTGTAGAAAATACAGAGGATCAGGGATATCTTACATTGTTGTGAGCTCTCAGGGACTTTGGGTTTGAGCTCTGCAAAATGCACCTAGATAGTAGGTCCCCCTTTAGCTTCTGAAGCAATCATACCCATCTGGAACTTTGACTCAGGCCTTTTGCTCACAAGTGGGAAAGAAAGAGCAGACTAATCAGAACTGAATACTTGTGAATCCTATTTCGTTTTTTAAAGATAAGTTTATTATTATCTTTAAAAAAATCAAAGCTATCATCCTTGAGATTCTAACATGAAGAGGATATGACAACCTAACTTCAAATCTCTAGGCCTCAGTATCTCCCTATGTAAAACACTGAATTATACATGTTGAAAAGACGTACTAAAACCCCCTCTTGATACTTTCATTGACAAGAGCACAGACTCTTTTAAGTCTTACAAAGATGAATGATGCTTAGACCTGAGTTTCCACAGAGTATGCATTGCTCAGAGTAGAAGGAGAAACATAGTCTGATGAAGGAGTCAAAGTATGATGGCAATTAAGATTACAATAGCCACCACGGAATATATTTGTCTGGCACATCAAAGTTTTAAAGTGTTTATACATATCTGATACTTATGTGGTCATCCTCTGAACGCTTTGATGTAGTAGTTGCTGCAAACAGTTCTCCTTTTTCTGCAGGAAAGGAGAGTGAAATTCAGAAAAGCTATTTACTTAGAAAATAATGTCATGTTAGCATCGTCAATATGCTCACCTGATTTCTACAGTGACCCTCACATTTAACATTCATGGAAAACATCTGAACAGCATGTCAAGTGTGCAGATTTCCTGTCTCCACCTTCATTTAATAGGATCACATAAGGCCCAATATTCTCCAACTTAACCAAAACTCTCATTTGATTTTGGTGCATACTATGAAGAATATTGCCCTATATCTTTTGTGTGGACCAAATACTAATTTCTTTTTCTTCACTTCTCAGCCTTCAAAATAGGTCACATTTCATATGCTGGCACCTTATATATATAAATACTATTTCTGAAAGACAGCTTAGCAGAGGTATGCTATTACCACCTCTTATGCTAATTCTTTTTTCATTTTTGTGTTATAATACCAAGCAAATTATTCTTTCCCTTACTAATAGTCTCATAAAAATATATTACATCTCAGGGTGCCTGGGTGCCTCAGTCGGTTAAGCACCACACTCTTGATTTCAGCTCAGGTTATGATCTCACAGTTCATGAGTTTGGGCCCCACACTGGGCTCTGTGCTGACAGTGTGGAGCCTGCTTGGGCTTCTCTTTCTCTATTTCTCTCCACCCCTCCACCACTCACACACACACTCTCTCTCTCAAAATAAATAAATTATATATATATATATAAGGATTTATATATATATATATCTTTAAATATATTTCAATGCATGGCAAAAAAAAATCAGCTTAGCATTCAAGGCAATTCATCAATGCTTCATCAGACTCCATTTCTGTAAAATCCCCCTCAGATACGGTCATGTCTATTTCAGTGCCCTTCCACTCCATGCTTGCAATGGAACGATGTCACTATTGCTCATACTGAGATTATGCACAATAGGACTTTTAGTACGGAGCTAACCAAGTGGATCACAGAATGAAGTAGGCCTTATTGGGTTGTCCTAAGCCATTTAAATCCTCTGAACTGAATCAGAAGACAATCCATTTTATCTTAACCAGAAGTCTTGAACTTCATGGGGAAGGAATTGGACATTGTTAATAAGCAGATTGTTCTGTTATTCATCAGCCTCAAAAGGACTGGTTATAATTCTGAAAAGATTAAGATCCCCAAAGAATAAACTGGCCTTCTTTCTGAGCATAGTCTGTTGGGTGGATGATGTACTGACCCACACAAATTGAAAGCTCCAGGCAGTAGGGGGCAAGTGAAAGAAAGAGTAAAACAAAACAAAAACAAAAAGTATATGTGCAGAGAATATATGATAACTCGAAACAAATACACTCATTTTTACCTTACTAACGTTTGCAACATTTACACAAACATTTTAGTACAGAGTTGAATATATAAAATAATGCATATTGAACTTTATCGAAAATTCAAAGAATTTTCAAGAATAATGTTAACCCTATTTGATTTCTAGCGGTTGCATTGTCAGAAATTAACCCAAGCTAAGGAATGTCACTGTCTGCTGACTCTTGCTGATTTACACTCTTCTCCTCCTCAGTGAGTGCTAGTTGTGCTTATTGGAAATCCAAGAAATGGAGGAGTTCTCCCTCCTTAAAAGAATCTGCCATCTTATCACCTCAAGAAAGGTTTGTAGGGGCGCCTGGATGGCTTAGTCGGTTAAGCGTCGGACTTTCGCTTAGGTCATGATCTCGCGGTTCGTGGGTTCGAGCCCCGCATCGGGCTCTGTGCTGACTGCCAGCTCAGAGCCTGGAGCCAGTTTCGGAGTCTGTGTCTCCCACTCTCTCTGACCCTCCCCTGCTCACGCTGCCTCTCTCTCTCCTAGAAATAAATAAAAAAATATTAAAAAAAAAAAAGAAAGATTTGTAAAGGAAAGCTACAGCCATATAAAGGCAACATGTTTCATGGGTTTTCTCGGTAGCCCTGACAGCCTAAGAAAGTCAAGACATCTAAGAAAGAGCAAGACCATACCCCACAGCATGACAGCTTTCAAGGAAGCTTCTGAGAAGTTGAGGTGTGGGGCTGTCTTCACTGTGCACCCATGAAGACTAGTGTCAGTCCCCAGGGTTTTGAAACACTTCAGAGGATCTGTGTCACCAGCATGCAGCAGAAGCAAAGCTAGCAGATATTAAGGGACTAATTAGAGGGCTCAGAACATAAGCTCCTCAGAAGAACCAAGGAGAAGAGAAGACTAGAGAGGCCTCTCCAAATGTGCTTTGTGTAAAATCTGGAACTCAAGTCTGTAAGTGGTAGAGATGAGCAAGAAAACCTAGCCATGACAAAGGGTAAATTTCCCACCAACAAAGGATTGAATCACGGAATCCATTTAAATTCACTACACAAACGAAAATGGAGAATGTGATGTTTCTTGCATTTCAGAGCTCACTGATTAATTAAGATTTACTTGTTTTCAGCACAGTGTTCCTTATACATGCTCTTTAATTCATGACCCATTATAAATTTATGTTATATTTATGACAAAGAATAAAAGCAAGTTTAGGCTCTGCAGTGGCCAAAATCATCAGAGTGGCCAAGTATTCAACTGAAAGGTAAACCACTGACTGAATTACTCATAATCATGCTATCTGATCTTTAATGACCTGCACATGGTCATTCAGTATGAAGTGGGACCACTCATTGCAAGTGGATTCATTTTATTATTTTTTTATATTTTTTTAATATTTTTATTTATTTCTAGGAGAGAGAGAGACAGAGACAGCGTGAGCAGGGGAGGGTCAGAGAGAGAGAGAGGGAGATACAGACTCTGAAATAGGCTCCAGGCTCTGAGCGGGCAGTCAGCACAGAGCCCGACGTGGGGCTCGAACCCACGAACCGCGAGATCATGACCTAAGCGAAAGTCGGACGCTTAACCGACTAGGCCACCCAGGCGCCCCAAGTGGATTCATTTTAAAATGAAAACTATTTTAATAGTTACTTTATTTATTTTTAATAGTGGACATTAAAATTGCAGCCATTTCTGAGAACTTCTGAGCTTATATTCTATGCTGAATTCTTAATTTTAGAATTCATGGAATTTAATATGACATTGGACCTCGGTTTTTTTTTTTTTAATTACTCATTTACACTTTCCCTATACAGGTATTTCTTTTCTCTACAACAAGTGTGTTAGTGCCTTAAGGGCATAGATGACATCTTCTACTACTGAATCCTTCACAACACTCCTTCCAGTAACATTTATTAAATATTTTATAACAATCTTGGGACTGTACCTATGTTGGAATTCAAACCTCTTAAACTTATTTGGCAGAGATAATTGACATATCACTTCCCTTTATCTTCTTGGAAAGGCCATTTCAGGTCAGCAGAATAATTTCTAAAATTAAGATCATATTAGGTAGAGTTTGTTTCTCTGAAAGAAATGTCTCAGTTATTATGCTCCATTTTTCTCAGGTATAAGCAATGTTGAAGATACAAGCTTCTAAATATTTGTTGTGTTTGTTCATCAATTTAATCATTTTCTAATTTCTAATCAGTTCTAATACATCTGCTGGAGAAAAAGTGGCTCTCATCTTTAAAGGCTGTGTTGTATAAATGTTCGAACAATTATATACTCTATTTTTCCTGTACACCTATCTAAATGTCCATTGTCTTTCTCGCTTTTCTAACTCTCTAGGAACTCTATCTCCAAATGATAACTCACAGAATAAAAAGTATGCCTTCCCATAGTGTTAAGTGGTAAAAATAGCCATTGGTGTAGAGGTTTAGCTGGATCCTTTTCATGTTTTGACTTTCTTGTGAGGCTATATGTACTGATACAACTTTAAGTGGTAGCAAGTTTTATTCTGTGTTCCTTTCTTATTACCACTAATGGACACCTTGGATGTTTGACCTGACTCAGATACTTACAGAGAGCACTGATGGAAAGCTTATTATATGGGGCTACTCTTTTGGCTTTGATGTTCTGTAAACCATGTGTATGATTGCTTTTAGGGGAAAAGTTCAGACTGTATGCACTTCAGACATAAGTGAATTCTCTCTGAGACACATTTCAGTCCTGGATCATGAAGTGTAGGAGGGGTATATAACAACTAAAGATTATTTCTAGATGTTGAAAATGTAGGCCACATTTAATTCATATTTAACCGTATGCTTTGGGAATCGATGCTAATAGGATTTCAGTGAGGGTGTGTCATCCCTCTACCTTAGGGTTTTTGTTTTTAAATTTTCGTTGTTTTGTTTTTCTCTGTCTCCTTGAATCCCTTTCCACACAGGGAGAGAAAAATGTTATTAGTAAATACCATTAACCCATGATAATTTCATTCATTTCTGTTGGTCACAGAAAGTACAAGTTAATTCTCTTCAAAAGGGAATATAAGCAATAAGATCATGTCCTTAATAATGCATTTTTAAGTCAGTAGTTTAGAGTGAAGAATACTTTTTTCTATAGAAACAATGCTGTGTATGGTAGTGAGGTTTATGACCTGGTCTATAAAAGTTGGCTTCCATCATGCATAGTATATCAAAAAGAAACTTATATAACACATTTATGATAATGGATTTTCCTTCCTAGGCATACTGAAGAGTACCTTTTTATTGGGCACCAAGCCAATTTCCGGACACATTTTTTAAAGATGCAAAGATTGATTTTTCTACAACCATCTCTCACCTGAATGGCAGGTACCTTGCATCCACATTACTACTCCCTATTTTGTCCAGGTGGCAGACACTATTAATCAATCCCAGAGCCTTTTCATGTTGAACTCATATTTGTCCTTCAGAGTCCTCAATACAGTGACCCAAGCTTTGATAATGCATTTTTTGTCAGATTATTAAACTGAATCTCAAAATGGGATATGGCATAACAGTAATGTTTGTGTTAAAAATACATCACAAGGAGTAAGGTGAGAACCAAGCGAAAATCAATGACAGGAAGGGTTTAACAGCTTCAGGTGTGTTAACCTTTGGGAGGTGGATCAGTAATTTCATAATTAGATATAAGGGATGACACTATGCAATTAATTAGTTCTTCTCTTTAAGGCAACGTTAAATCCATCAGTAATAATATCACCTAGTTATTTTTAAATACTAATTAATATGACTAAATATGTCATGGAACAATAGAATGTCATTAACTAAATAGTAGTATTTTTCTTGCTACAGAGCTTATAAAATGCCTAGCATGGTGTCCAATACAGAATAAGTATTCAATATATTTGTTGCTTTTTTTCACTTGCCTTTCCTTCAAATAATCTAATTCAAGTTCACTATGATTTTTTCTTAAAAGATTGATTAAGGGTATTACATAGGATGTTTCTGTTAATATAAAAAAATCACAGCAGAAAAGTAATAGTAAAATATATATGTATTTATTAAATATCCACTGATAGAAGAGGTGGGCTTCCTGCCCATCTGGCATCCAGAGCAAGAGCCAAACCAATACTTTTATTACTTGAGAGGGTCACAGAGAGTTCAAGTATTCAGAGAACCAATGTCCAAGCCATATGCACAGGGTGGGTTATTCTCAGCAAAGCCTTTCATAGAAGATCTTAGCTTATAGCCACAGATAAGAAGAAACTTTATTTTAAGAGGATTAAGGCTAGAATTGTTTGTTCATGATGAATGCCAGGAGAGCAAAAACCTTCTCCCAGAGCCCGATAGATGAATCAGGAAACTCAGATTAAAAGAGCTGACTGCCGGGTTAGTGACCTCAGGGAGATGCTATCACAGACTCCATGATTGTTGGAAAAAAATAGTTCAAAAGATTGGGAGGAGTCATTTGAAAAGGTGTTGCACTGGTTACTGATAAGCAACTATTAATACATGGTTCTATTCTATGAGTAGTTGCCCATTTTATTACTGTTCTGTGATGAGCCCAAGATTACGTAGGCAATCCGTGGGGATCCTTTTAAGACCCAGGAATGAGGTCTCCAAACCTGGATCAAGATAACAAAGCCTCTGGAGATCCATGTGTACCCCAATAAAGGGGACAGGTGGGATATTTGGGACCCAGGATACCTCTTCTAAGTCCAGAGCTCTCTCTACAAGGGGAAGAAGGTCAGTTTCAATCATTTGTTGGTTTATTCACTTCATGTAAATTCTTTCAGGGAACCAACTATGTGTTAGGCACAGAGTTATGTGCTGTGAATAAGGACTTACCAGGCAGTGGAATACACAGACATTAATTAAATAATCCCAAAATATATCATTGCTAACTGTGATAACTGATATGAAGGTAAAACACAATGAACTCTGGTTTCACCATTATTGGAATCAAGTTTTCAGATGAAGGAAACATATTCAGGGTAGCTGATGTTTACTGTGAAACAAATATAGAATGTTAGAGCTGAAGGAAGTCGGGGAGGGGGGTGTCTAAGTTTTAGAGTTGTTTATTTTGTCAGTCTTAAGTCATGGGCTAAATGAATGGCCATAGCTTCATTTTTAATTTTAGTTGGTACTTTTAGTTTCAATGATAGAACAAGTTTGGCAATTATATGCATCTCTATGAAGCAAGCATTCCAAATGTTGGTGATAATTTCTACACACTATTTAAACCACATAGATTATACTATAAAGTATAGTAATAATTTCTATGCAAATTCAAGTCTATGCTTATTGGGAAACTTTCATCTCAGCAATGTAAATTAATCTCTGTAATGTATTAAATATCTGAATTAAATCTGAACCAACAGAATTGTATGACTATGTGTGACTTCTTTTTGTTGTATTTATGGAAACATTTGAAAACTGTGAAATTCCATTTATATTGTTCTAATATAATCAATATGCAGTTGTTCTTAGTTGAAATGTCCTACTAGGATAACTCCTAAATAGAAGTATCCTAGAATGAGCTTGCTCAATTAGGGTAGAAAAAAAGAGAGAGATCAAAGTATGAGAACACAATGCAAACATGTTATCATGCTGTTTGTAAATGCATCATTAGCATTAGCATTAAGCTATTATTAGCAAATATTATTTTCAAATTAAATGAAACCAGTAACTGTGATTAGAAATTTCTTTTTGGAAGTAACTACACTGGAATTAAAAGAAAAGAAAAGTAAATTATTTAGGGATAATGTACTTTATCCCATGATAATGATAATCTTTTCTCAAGAGATTCAAAATCTTTAAATTTGAAGATTGATGGGGTTCTTATAATCATAGATGGTTCATCTGGATGAGGGGATGCAGACATTTGCAAATGCCCTGGGAACTGCAAGTTGATTGGTGAAAACAAAACAACATAATGAACCCAGGGTCAGAGAAGTGGGACCTCCTAACCCACTGTTAGTAGAGGCTCATCTATTCATTGTCCAAGTAGGGATCCCTTTGTATAACTACTAGATGTTTAAACAAACAACTGGAAAACTACCCTAAACGGGTGGGGAGGGAGAGAAAAAGGCCTTTTCTGTCATAGTTTTGTCAATTTGTTTGTTTTTAGAAATAATTACAGACTAGAGAGTAATTTGGGCTGAGAAATGTGAAAAATGCTAATTGAGATTAAGGTAACTACATTTATTTTTTACAGGAATAATGTGCACACACAAAAACATCCTAGAAATATTTAAAAATAGCCCTGGCTTTGCTCGAAACTGTTATAAAGACTTTCTAGAAAGCCAATCGCCTGGCAGGTGATCCTTTCCTAGGAAATGGTTACCTTACTTGCATTCTCCTTCCCTTACATGAAAAGCATAAGCAGGCAGCTTGACATGTTCCTTCCCAGTTAGGATAAGCTAGCAGGGTGAAAGGCATTGACTTCCACACAGAGAGAGCTTCCTTAGCCAGCTAAAGAATTCACCCAATGATGCCCCAAATATTTGTTGAACAAAGCTCTTCTTGATCTCCTGATCATCCAGTTCTCCTGGCGTTTATTGTAAAGTCTCTTCAAACTCCACAACATACATCAGGCTGTGCTACACACACTTTCAGCTTCTGATGAGGTCCTGAACTGCTGGAGCCACATATCCTTTGCAATTGCTCCAAAGTTACTGACGCTACTTTTAGTGTTGCTTGTATGATTATGCCTTGCTTTGCCTCACAGGTGTATCTTCGTTCTCTTTTCCTCAGGAACTAGTTTGACGACTGTCATGATTAAAGCTTGTGTCTGTTTTGGCAACAAGACCACGGGTGGCTTTGGGTAGTGACAGAATTGGCTTCCACTGTTAACCTGCCAATGTGTTTCTTTCTGTTCTTCTATGCCTGCCTCCATCCATTTCTATCCCTCTCTGTTCTACTGATTCTGATCAGAGTTAACCAGTAGAAGGTGTTAGCAAGAGACTGTAGAATTCAACAAGTGAGAAATTGGGGACTGTTATTCCCTGATTCCTTTGTCTTGGCTCTGTGGTTCTGGTAGAGGCTACCTCTCTTTTACAGGACTCTTCTTAGGATGATATTTTCCCATGGCATTTATCCCACTCAGTCCTGATAATTTCCTTTTCTCTTTCTTCTTCAGGTGGTTATTGTTCTCCTTTGTCTTGCCAGTTCCTGGGTACCTCACATCACTTTCTGGTTCCCTACTGCTGTCCACACATAAACACTTCCTTTATTAAATTATCTTCTAGGGGCGCCTGGGTAGCTCAGTCACTTAAGCCTCCAATTCTTCATTTCAGCAAAGGTCATGATTTCACAGTTCATGAGTTTGAGCCATACATCAGGCTCTACACTGACAATGCAAAACCTGCTGGGGATTCTCTCTCTTCCTCTCTCTTTACCTCTCTCTCTCTCTCAAAAATAAGTAATAAACTTTAAAACAATAAATAAATAAATTATCTTCAAGTGTGCCTTCTATTTCCTTTTGGTATCCCGACTGAAACTGCTCTATAGAGCCCATGTTGCCAACATCCTCTTGATTAATCTGAGGGAAAGAAAAACCTTAGTTTCTAGCAGTTAATATATAGATCAAATACTAAGATACTGGGATGCCTGGGTAGCTCTGTCAGTTAAGCATCCATCTGTTGATTGGATGTCATCTCAGGTCACGATCTCATAGTTCATGGATTCAAGCTCTGGATTGAACTCTGTGCTGACATCCTGGAGCCTGCTTAGGATTCTCTCTCTCTCTCTCTCTCTCTCTCTCTGTGCACTTCCCCAACTTGTGTGCACAAGCTCTCTCTGTCTCTCTTCTCTCTTTCTCAAACAAATAAAAAACACTTAAAAATACTAAGGCACTGAAAAAAATACCTTACAAAAATGAAAGAGAAAGATCATCATTTATATTTTAGTGATAGGAAAACTGATGGAATTTATATAAAAGTGGCTGTGAAAGTACCTGTGAAATGGAAGCATATGAAGGGAATAAGCTAAAAACAATCACTTTCTAGTCTATGAATTCCCAAAGGATATCATTCATTTTCTTTTTAGAGAGGTATCAAATGTTGAAATTTGCAAGCTTTCACAATCATCCCCACTATTAGATGTCTTATTAATCATTTTATATTTGAGGTCTAAAACAGATCTCAGCACATATTTGAACTCTTACAAGTGTGTGTTGTATGAGTGAATGAGAAATGGTGATTATATCTAAGTTACACCTGTTAAAAGGGCTAAAATTAACAACACAATAAACAACAAATTTTGGCAAGGGCACAGAGAAAGGGGAGGCTTCTTACACTGTTGGTGGGAATGAAACTGGTGCAGCCACTGTGGAAAACAGTATGGCGGTTCCTTAAAAAGTTAAAAATAGAACTAACCTATGATCCAGCAATTGTACTATTAGACTTTTACCCAAAGGATAAAAAAATACTGATTTGAAGGAGCACATGAACCCTGATGTGTATAGCAGCATTATTAAAAATAGCTAAATTATGAAAAAAGCTTAAATACCCATTGACTGATAAGTAAAGAAGATATGGTGTATCTATCTATATCTATAATCTGTCTGTCTATCTATCTATCTATCTATCTATGAGTATATAGAATATTACTCAGCCATAAGAAACAATGAAATCTTATCATTTGCAATGACATGATTGGGGCTACAGCATATTATGCTAAGAGAAATAATTCAGTCAGAGAAAGACAAATACCCTATGATTTCATCATATGTGGAAATTAAGAAACAAAAGGGATAAACGTGGGGAAGGGAAGGAAAAATAAAATAAGATTAAAACAGAAGGAGACAAACCATAAGAGACTCTTAATTCTAGAAAACAAACTAAGAGTTGCTGAAGGGGAGGTGGATGGGCGGATGGGCTATATGGATGATGGGCATTAAGGAAGGCACTTGTGATGAGCATTGGGTACTATATGTAAGTAATTAATCACTAAATTCTACTCCTGAAACCAATACTATACTGTATGTTAAGTAACTTGAATTTAAATAAACTCTTGGAAAGGAAAATAAAAAAGAAACACTTGTACATGCATGTTCATAGCAGTATAGTTCACAACAGCCAGTTGGTGAAAATAGCCCAAATATCTGTTAATAGAGAAAGTATAAACACAGTATGGTATAAACATGCTATAGAATAGTACTGAAGCATGGTAAGTAATGAAATATTGATACATGCTACAAAATGGATAGTTTTTGAAAACATTATGCTACGTGAAAGAAGTTAGACACAAATGGACACATACTACATGATGCCATTTATAAGAAATTTCCAGAATAGGAAAATCCATAGAAATAAACCACAAATCGGTGAATTTGCCAAGTGTTGGCAGAAGAGAAAAATGGAATAAGTGCTCAATTGTATGGGATTTCCTTTAAGGGTGATCAAAATGGTTTGGAACTAGATAAAGGTCATGGAACATTGTGAATGTACTAAATGCCACTGAATTGCTCATGTTAAGATGGTTAGTTTTATGTTGTATGAATTTTATCTTCATTGGAAAAAAAAAAAGAACCTAAGAAAAACAGAATTGTCTACTCTGGAACCTCTTCCTGTCCATGAAAACAAAAAAAGTAGAAGGAAAAGCTTGCCTCAATCCTAACTCTCTGAGCACCCATGCACCCCTTCTTCCCCACCCACGGATGCAGAGGTCATACTCCTATGATCCTTTATTGCTAACACTGCTGTTATGAGTTTGTCTTCACCTTCCTTCATCTTATTTACCATGGAGTATGTACTTTTGACTTACACATTCTGCAACACTTCTATGTAAATTTCTTTTCCAACGCATCTTTGTTCTAACTAGTTTTATTCAATGAATATTCTGGGGGAAAACCAATGTGCTCGTTTTTCCCTTTGAAAATCCATTGTAATCTAATCCTTCCTGGGTAGTTATTACTGGGTTGCTAAGAGTAAATCCACAACTACTTCTGGGAAATTTATTATGCAAGTTCTCCTGCCAAAGCTAGGCCTCTCAACAAAAGCATGCAAATGTGTTTAAAAACAGCCACATCCTTTAGGTTATTATTTCAGAATAAATAAGAATGCTTTGAGTTTATGAAAAATGAGGTTGAAAACCTTATAAGCCTTAATCCCTAGGAGTGTTCTATAATTTGATCCAAACATTAGTAAAAAGTTAATGTCGACAATTTTTTTTCAGAACTGTTTATTCTCTTTGTTAGATTTTTTTCTTTTTTAAAAAATTAAGACTCATCCGTAAGCATCATGCTCTTGTTCTCGTGTTGGGCACCCAGCTTTCTTAAATTAATACCATTGTCCTCTTTTGCATAATCATACAAAGTAGAGATAGTTTATTCAACACCCTTTTTAGGCATCATCTGAGTGCCAAGTGCCAGGCACAGTCCTTGACATTTTTTGGTACTAAAACAAATGTCTTGATCTTGCCTTTAAGGAAATCATAGCTTAGTAAAAGAGTCAGACAAGTAAATAAACATTCATTATAAAGGGCTCCATATAGAGGCTTTACTATAGGCAAGCAGAGGATGCAATAGAACTGCCTAACAATGAAATGAGCAAAGAGTAGGAAGTGGTTACAAGGCTTATGGATAGATAAAAGATTGAGTACAAAAGCACTTCAAAAGATGATTATGTTTAGCTGAGACTTGAATTGCAAATGGTTTTCAAGGAAGATAAGAAGAAAGGCATAAGGAACTTCATACATTAAAAAAAAAAAACAAAAAAAACAATAGCATGGCAGAACATGTCATGTTCCAGGAACTGGATATAGTTCAGTTAGATGAAAGCATAAAGTGTTTAGAAGAGGGTTAAATAATGAAGCAGGAAAAGTTCATAACAGTTTGCTCTTGCTCATAAGGAGCATAAGTGCCATAACAAAGAGTTTGCGTAATATCATTAGGTAACTAAAGGCCATCAAAAGATTTTAAACCCAGGAGGAAACAGCTTAGATTTGGATTTTTGAAAAAAAAATTCAGACTTGAAGAAACGTGGACAATAGATGGGGGGAACAAATATAAGTCTTTTGACAACCGAAGAGGCTCTTAGAATGGTACAGGTTGAGTAATGATGAAGAATGGACCTGAGTTACTTGTTATAGAGACACAGAAGACAAAACCAAATAATGAATGTAGAGGTAGCCATGGGAATGGTAGCTGATTGGAAAGAGAGACAAACTTGTAGAAGGAGTCATAGAAACTCTCCAGTTTCTGATTAAGTTAGTGTCATCACTATCCATGAGGTTTTTCGAAATAGTGATTTTAGAGGTGAAGCATATTTGCATCAAAGGTGATGACAAGTTCATTTTTAGGACAGGGGAGTATACTCCAATGAAATATTTAGGTAGAACAATCCAGTAGGTTATTAGGTATATATAGGTCTTTAGTTCAGGAACAGAGTTTAGAGTTTGACTTTCCCTTCCCTTCCACCCTTGTCCCAAACACGGCTTCAACTTGGCTGAGGTCTTAGGGATTCTGAGTTGTGGGGAATATGTTTAGGAAGTCCCTGAGCTTGTACCAATGGGTTAATAAGACCTAGGATGAAAGCATCTGAGATTAGGTAAACAAGGCAAAAATGCCCCTCAGCATGAACAAAAGCTGAAAGCCACTTCCACAGGATGAAAGAGTCCAGAATAGATAAACAGGTAAACAAGGCAATAGACAGCCAACAGGGTGAAATTGCCTGGAGCGAATTAGCAACAGAAAGGTGTCTTATTGACTCTGAAGTAGCATGCTCTAACTGTCTTATCCTTTAGGCAAGTTAAAATAAACAGACACAGTGCCTGGTGCCTGCTGTAAATAGCCAACTGTGTGGCCCCCGGGATTTTGTGTTGACCCAACCCCCTAACCCAAACCTGCATATCTTCAAAACCCCCTTTCTCTTACACACTTGAGTTAATGATCACTGTTTCACTGTCTCTTTCTGCATGTCCATCACATTTGTAAGCCTTCTGATCCTAATAAATACAGCACGAGGACCCTTACTCAGGGCTCTTGTGTCCTCCTGGACATTAGCCTCTCTCGTATTTAATTCTGCATCTGCTGTCTTGCTGGACAAAAGAGAACTCCAGATTCAAAGTCTGTGACACAGAGTGTGTGTCAGGAAGAGGATGGTATGTGAGAGTTAACTGGACCACCGACCCTAGGGTATAGAGATGGGGACTTTCAAAGGGATTGTGCCTAGGAATGAAAAAATAAAATAAAAATATCAAAATCTAAGCATGGAATCCAACTAAGACATCAATCAAAAGTGATCCAGGGGCACCCGAGTGGCTCAGTTAGTTAAGCATCTTACTCTTGATTTCAGCTCAGGTCGAAAGTTGTGTGATTGAGCCCCATAAGGGGCTCTATGCTGGGTGGAATCTGTTAAAATTCTCTCTCACTCTTCCTCTCCCTCTCCCCAACAGTGTGCATGTATACACACACTCACACACACTGTCTCTCAATAAACAAACAAATAGTGATATAACAGAGATGTTGAATCTGGGTAAAACCATCCTGTCACAAAACAACAGGATTCAGAATGGAGACACAAGTCAATGGCGATGCAAGGCTAGGCTGATGGGGAATCTCTGGGACAAAGCATACTGCTAGAGGAATCGGTCATGTTCAAGGAGCATAGGGTGGGTGTTAAGGGGGAAGTGAGGGCAGGGTGAGAGGGAGTGTGTGTAGGGACTTAGCTGGGGTTATCGGTCAACCATTTACCCCACAGCCAGATCTGAGCAGTACATTTTTTGTGCCTGCCCACAGACCATGGGCATTAAAAGATTATGAAAAATTCAGACAGGTAAGAGGAGAATTGAGAAAAAAAAAATAATGGATTTGAAAATGCAAAGAGAAAAATTTTAAGAAGAAATATGTAGTCATTTAGCAGGATTTGAAATTATACAATGCATTTGATAATTTTTTTTACCCTTCCGCCACATATTATATCAGGTAGTATTCCTAATCCATAATATAAATTTTTACTTTGGTGACATAATCTGATTCTATTTTGGTCTGTTGCCAGTAAAATCTAACTAGTACATTTTTTAATGTGTTATTCTAAATAGAAATAACACAATTTTCTCTTCTCTACACCAGATGCCCAAGTCACAGAACACTGGTTTTATAAGGGTTATGTTGCCAAAATAATTTTTGGAAAGAGCTTTCTCTATCTCTCTTTTTTAAATTCATAGCATATTAACATATGTGGTGGCCATTGGATTGTGGCCATTCAGATCTCCTTTCAAGAGAATTTGGTTAGCAAAGACGAGGACTGACAGCCTCCACCTATTATACCTTCAGATCCATGCAGCATTCAACCAAAGTCATACTTCCCCCAGAACTGTGCCCAGCCAACAGCTGATCATGGCAAGAATACTAAAGCTGGGCCATTGGGACACAATGTAAGACTCCTCTGATGTACAAATTTTGCTCCAGGACTTACCCATTGTCTGTTCAAGACTTTCTCTGAACTTTGCTACAGTCTGAAGATCTTCCTACCCATTATCCTTCTTCCTTTCTCTCTTTTCATAGGTGACAGACATCTATGGCCTTATGGTCATATAAAGGCTCTCTTCACTTTTATCCTGCTCCCACTCCTTTTAGTCTTTACGTTTTTGTTTGTTTTTGTTATTTGTTTTTTTACCAAAATTATTTCCTTTGTGCATTAAATCCCATCTTGGTCTCTGTTTCTCAAAATCTCCAAACTATTACAGTACATTAAAATCTTTGAAGCTGGGAAGTCTCTACAGTTAAGAAAATCACTTTAATTTTATTTAAATCAGTGAAATTTAAATTTTTCTGACCACCAAACTCTTTTCTCAAAGAATAACAACTGTTGTATCATGGAACTAGTAGAACATGTTAAGTTTATCATTCTGATTTACTTAACTCTCTCATAGGGTTAATTTTGTGGGCCATAATTAACTTTCTCTTTTTGGCTTGTATCTTCTTTATCTCTTGACAGAGCCCTTCAATTATATTATTTATTAAGTCTATACTCCATACTCTGCTGTTTGTTGAACTTAGCGCTAATAAATTATTAAACAGTTTCTAGGTATCATTAAAAACTCAAATTCAATTTTAGCTGATTTTTTTCCCTAGGAATACTATACCTAATTTATGTAAAATAGATAGTAATTCCATAATTCAAGCTTTTAGTTAGTGTGTAATGTCTTCCAATTCTCAGAAATTTGCCTCAGACTCTGCCTTGGTCAAATTGAACACCAATCCTGTTTATAAGCTGAGATACTGTTCTCAAGCTACACACTAGTTGCAAGTTACTCTATCTATCTAGATCTAGATCTACCATCTATAACTATCTATATCTATATCATCTATATCTAAACTTATATCTATATCATGTATCTATATCCATATCTCTAACCCATATATATATATAATGTACTAATGTATCTGGGACCGGAATTCTGACTAGGAATAGCCAAATATCAAATATTAAATTCCTAAAAAACACATATATCAGCTATTCATGTATTCAACAGCAAGTCACTGCTGTATATACCAGACACACCACACAATGTCGTTTGGACAATATCTATTAACCTTCATAGTAACAGAAATAGAAGGCATTTGTAGTGACACCGGGAAGAACCACACAGATCCCTCCTTAAGACCAAAGGATCCATTCCTCCAGTTGTTCAAAGTGCAATGGGCAAACAGTTCCCAAACAGCAGTCCCCTCCAGTGCCTTGGCTAGAGTCATGATCAGTCAAGGTGATGTCACTTTCTTGGAACTGCCCACATCCAATGATTGGCTGACATAGAGGCATAATATCCTGGCTTTTTTATATCAGTCTTGATACTCACAAATTTCATTTAAGATTTTAAGACCCCTGTGGGGCTAACTAAGACTCCGCTTTGAGACTGCATGCAGTCTAACTTCTTCAATCCAAATCTGCTGCCTTCCCTTCCCTTCTGCAGTTGATGATTACAAAAGCATTCCTTTCTCCTGCATACACATTTTTATCTCAACCCACATCCAGAAGACCCCTCTCAACCCCTACCCCAAGACACTTGACACTGGACAAGCAAGAAAACAGAGATGATGATGAGATTTTGGAGCCAAACCATTTATCACCCTTCTGGTAGTGAGGATCCTATCAATAGTAGTAGGTAGAACTCAGATAGCTTTTAGCAAGGGCAGCCAATATGACTTTTAAATTTTTCATTAGAGGTAAACTTGACCAATGGACACAAATTCACTAGTTAGTGTGATATTTCAAGTATTTGAAAATATGAAGAAAATAGTTACTCTAAGTGCTGTTGTAACTCAGGCATTATTTCTGGGTATGTCTGCGAGGATGTTTCTGGATGAGATTAGCAGGTTGCCTTTCCCAGTGTGTGTGGGCCTCATCTTATCTTTTGAGAGCCTGAATAGAACAACAACAACAACAACAACAACAAAAAAAAGCAGAGGAAAGGAGGATTCCCTCTCTCTCCACTCTCCCCCATTCCCCATTGATTGAGGTGGGACATCAGTCTTCTGCCCTCAGACTAGAAATTATACCATCAATTCTTTTGGTTTTCAAGCTTTCTGACTTGGACTATAACTACACACCAGTTTTACTGGGTCTTCTGTTTACAGATGGCAGCTCGTGGAACTTTTCAGACTCCAGAGTAAGGTGAGCTAATTTCTTATGATAAATCTCATACGTATGTATACCTAGGTCTGTTTCTCTGGAGAACTCCGACAAGTCCAGACTGATAAGGGAGGAAAGGAACTATAACACTAAATGGGTTAGCCTATATGTACCAGCAGAAACCAGAAGAGTATGGAATGCACTGGATTCTGCCCTTGTAGAAGTTTTGTTCTAAATAAGGGGGGCAGATATCAGAAAATAAAAACAACAATTAGATGAATGATGTAGTAAGTTAGGTGGTAACAAACATTATAGAACAGAAAAAGAGCAGAGTAGATGAATTGAGAATGCAGAAAGAATGATAATTTTAAACAGGGTGGTCAGAAGAAAAGAAAAATAGGGCAGTCAGTTTAGGCCTCATTGAGGTAAGATTTAAACTAAGTCCAAGGAATTGAGGGTGTTAGTCCCATGTGAATTATCTGAGTTAAGAACACTCCAATTAGGTGGAAAAGACACTGAAAAAGCCCTAAGGTGAGAGAATGTCTGTTGTATTAAAGAAGAGCAAAGAACACTGACAAAGAATGTCCAATAAGATAGGAAGAGAGGCAGAGAAGATGGTGCTGTGGAAGCCAAGACAAAAAACCATCTGAAAGATGTTGGGAATGTTCGGCTGTGTCAAATCTTACTGACTGGCCAAGTGAGATGAAAACTATGAATAGAATTGACCTGCAGATGTAGTGATACTTAAATTCCTGATGATCTTACAAGACCAGAGTCATCAGGGTAAAAATTTAATTGGAGTGTGTTTTTGAGAGAAATAGCAGAGAAAACAAATGCAAATAATTTTGCAAATGGGAACTGAGAATTAATACAATACTGAGGTCAGGGTGAGTAGACACAAGAGAAATTTAAAATTCTGTTTGTTTGGGTTTTATTTATTTGTCGGTTTGGTTTCTTTAAAATGAGAGGAATACCAACCAGTGTCTTACCTCATGGAATAATCCTATGGAGAAGGGAGAAAATTAATGATGTAAGAGAGGAAGGAAGAATTATTGGAGCAATAGTTTTGAGTAGGTGATTGAGAGGAGATGAGACCTAGCCCCAAAATAAAGAGATTGGCTTTAGAAAGGAGCATAGAAAATATAGTAGCTAAGTAGAAATAACCTTGTTTATGAGAGAATTTTGTAAAAATAGTTGTTTGGGGTGTCTGGGTGGCTCCGTTGGTTGAGTGTCCTACTCTTGATTTCTTGGGATTGAGCCTCACATCAAGCTCTGTGCTGAGCATGAAGCCTGCTTAAGATTCTTTCTTTCTCCCCTGCTTCTACCCCACTCATGTGTGTTCTCTCATTCTCTTAAATAAAACTAAATAAATAAACACAAATAGTTGTTTAATAGTCATGATAATAATTAGAATCACCAAATCGATGCCACAAGGTGGCAGGTTAATCATATTTATATTAATTTCTATATAATAAGGTGTGAAATTTATTTCACAGCTGACCTCATTAAGAAAGCAGTGAGGAATGGTTTAAAGAGACATGTTAAGAGACATTCTTTGCAATGTCTGGTATAACCTTTAGCACTTTTATTCTTGAAACATCAGATTCAACTGATCTTGAGTTTCTGATCTGTGAGTTTCATGTTGTTATTAATCTTATACTTTTACCACAGTGATGGACATATTTTTCTAAGAGTCCTTACATGGTCACAGAAACTCCTTACTCTGTGCTTATTAATCTTCATTTGATTAATAAATTTTACTTGAGGCACAGGATCTGCAGAAATAGAATAAATGATATTCTAAAAGTTCATTTTTATCCAGTGACTTCTAGAATCTCTCTTTTCATGCATGACTATACTCTCTCAGTTTCTTCGGCAGTATGTGATCTACCCTCACTTTAGCTACTTCAATAAATTAATATTAAAATTAATGTTGGTTTCAGTCTTCAAAATTCATCCATGCAAGAAATGTAAAAAATATCACTTTCTTTATTTGCATTAAATCTATTTGAATCAACTCTAAGCTTCCATTCCATTGAATTAGCAGGGCATTCCAATTTCAATCCTAAAAGAGATCTTTTCCTTCCTGGAAGCTTATTTGATATGTTTTCTCTCCTCTATTTCTTTCCCTCAAAAAAAAAAAAAAAAAAAACAAAAAAAAAAAAAAAAAAAAAAAAAAAACGGCCCAA